>NC_140706.1:24487500-24652500 GCF_050655825.1 Lonchura striata | reverse complement strand
TTTGTGCTTAGCAGCTGTAAGCAGTGTGTTATTTAAATGGCCACTGTTTCCAGCTTGAGACAGCACTCTCCCTGTTGTTACCACTAAAGAAATTACCCCAGAGATGCTAATCTAAAGAAGTGCTAGGAGAAAGATAATACTAGAAGCAAAATAACCCAGGGGAATTTTTTTTTTGAAAAATCAGTGTTATACTTTGTTATAGTCTCTGCATGTGGTTGCAGGCATATGTGAGATTTAGCAGGATTTATTTTTCAGATGGTCAAAGAAGGCTAACAAGTTTTGAGAGTTTATGATATTATTTGAATTACTTTATATATTTCAAAGAGTAGCTGTATTTTTTCACCTGTAACTCAGTGCTTCTTGGAAGTCTTCTCACAATTTCTATATCTTTGTGCCATTCCTCACCAAAATCTGAGACAGCATGGTCCTCAGTACTATGGCAGATTTGGCTTTCCCACAAAGAAGGGTTATGTAGGAAAAAAGGAGAACTTTCAGCAAACCATCTGTAGTGAGAAAGTTATTTGGATGACCCATCTTGAACTTTTGCCAATTTTGATAAATACAGGGAAAATTTTTGAAAGAAGACTTGAAAAGAACTATCAGCCTGATATGTGAGTGCTTTCTGTTGTTGAATTCCATTTCCACTGTTTTGAAAAGAATAAAAACCTTGCAGCAATTAAGCAAGCAGCAATAAAAATTCCCCATTTGTAGATCTCATCTGTATTAGAAATACTGATTGTATTGCAACTGATAGTACTTCCACACTTTTTGCTACAAAATGCAAGGACATCAGATTTGAATATATTCAGTTTAGAGAAGGACTGGAATATGGTATTAAAAACCTGGCCTTAGCTAAAGCAAACCTGAAAATTTACAATATTAAAGGTGAGGGCATGAACTTACTGGCTTAAAGTAAGAATTTCTTCTACAAACAATGTGCTTTTCTGATGAAAATGAGAGAGAAGTACAGTAGTAATTGCTTTCACATTAAATAACTCATTGCATGCCACCAGATAAGATGCCAGTCTTGTTGCTGTGAAAAGGAAATGGAAGATTTATCTATGAGAGGACTCTAAAAGAATTGATGTGATGTGTTCATCCATATTTGCAAGCAATAGTAATTGATGTCCTGGAAATTTTCACCTGATAAATTCCAAGTCACTATATGACTCTGGGACAGTGGTAATTCTCTGGATTCTATTTTAGCCTTTAAGATACAAAATCTTACTTTCCGCATATACTGTGAAGAACAGTACAGATGTACAAATACACTTCTGAATAGATTGTAGCATGTTCAAAGTTTTCAGAGAGAAAAAGAATGACCAAAATTTGTCACTTTTGTGCAGGCTTATACATAGAAATATCTTTTACAAAGCACAGATTACATAAAGATAGGTAAGATAATAAGATTTGGAAATTTAATTTTGAACTTCTTGGCAAAGGTCTACATATTTACTGTTCTGAATAACATCTTTTTATATATTGACAAAGTTGGATTATAGTTATACTCTCTTGCAATAATTAATTCTTTTATAGAAAAGGTTTGATTCAGAATTATTGCTCATCCATGGCTGTCCTCTTATTCCCAGGTTAATGAAAACTGTTTTAGTTTCAAATATGCAAAAGTAAGTGTTTTACTAGCAATTCTCATTTCATTTGAAATACAAATTGCAATTGTTTATGTCTTTTGATTCTGTATTATTATTTTTCATCTGTTTGCTCAGGAAGAAGAAATCATTTAAAAGAAATGTATTAAAACTGATGATCTTAGTAGATAGCCAGAGACTGTGGCCAATATATTATGAATAAAACACTGCACTGATGCATAGTGAAGGTTGATTCATCACAGCAAAAAAGTAGAAATGAGAGGATACCCCAGTAGAAAAATAATGCTTAAGACACCTGGCTAAAAAGTAAAAAAATAAATTATTCAAGGAGTAAAAAAAAAGTCTGTCAAAAAATTTAATTGGTAATTAAATTTAATTTAATTTCTTGCCCTTGGTACAGGGCAATAAAATACCAAGGAACTGAGAAAAAGAAAAAAAAGCAGGATTAAATTGACTAAATTTTCTTATCTTTTTGTATTCTGGTAACTATATGTCAACATAATGCTATTTTAGAATTGAAAACCAATTATTTTCCCTATTTTTTCTCACCAATAATTTTTTTTGGCTGGTCTCCACAGAAAATACTGCAGTACTTTTTTCATAATATTCTTGCCAGTAAAAGACTATCTTTGACTAAGAGAAAAAACAAGCTGCTGCTCTGGAGGTGGCTAGAAAACTGGCATAATACCAGTGAGCATAATCCTGGCATGGCACAGACTAGCCTACCTACCAACTTTCCCTGATATTGAACATCAAGGGTTTTCTGGAAGTAGTAAGAGAAAGGGAGAGATTCCAAAATACTAAAACCTGTCATGATGTTTTAGTTGTGAAGAGCTTAAGGGACTCCAGAGATATTCTATTCTAAACCACATGCTTCACTCTCTGTTCATTTTGCTTTTCATCTTGTTTTAAATTAAATAAGATGACTGCTTTAACTACTTCAGTTTAACCCTTCACTTTATCTATGCAGATGAGAAGAGTTTCTGTGCCAGGGGCAAAGGCAGCCTCTCATAAGAAGGCTTTCCTCTGGAAAAGAAGCAGTTTGAGTCCTGGATCAGCACTAGAGTGCAGTGCACAAGGGTAAGCCTTCTGGCAGTACAGGTATGGTGGAGGAAGTGCAGAGAAGTTAATACCCTGGGGATTGGAGCATGTCTATATATTTTCTTTCATTTCTTGCTTTCCTGTCAAGCTTAGCTGCCTTTTCTAAGCACTGACTTCAAGACTGCAGACCTATGTAGAGGAGTCTGAGAGTTTTCTTCTTGCCCTTGTCCCTGTTTTATGGATCCATGATTTGTTTAGCCTTCAAGAAAAAGTATCTATGTATGTTTGAGGATGAGCATTTAATTATTTCAATTATTGTTTCCAATATTTCAAAACATACACTTCTGAAAGATTGCAGAGATATCCTATATTTAATAGAAAAAAAAAATCCAATCCATCAGGAGACATCAAGCTCATTTATTACTACAGGAGCCAGAAGAATACATGCTTGAACCTAGTACTGACACTGGCACATTAAACAGTCTTTAAAAAAAGTTCCACAAACCTTCAGACACAGTAATTTGACACCTGAGACTTTTTCCTCCTTGGTCAGCTTTCCATTCCTATTTAATTTAAATATAAGCCAGCCATTTGTTTAAGAACATTTATTAATAAGTATTCAAGACTAGAAGCTGTGGAAAAAAACCCACAAACAGCCCACAAGCTAAGAGGACTTGAAAAAGTGAAGCCTTCATTCCAGATATGGAGCTAGTTTGCATTGCCATTTCTAACAAATCATACTGAGCCTTTTATTTTCATATCTTGCTGTAAGTCTTTGCCAGCCTGCTTCTATTTCCCAAATAGCTTCTGCTTCACTACATTTCCATCTGTACAGAAAGGGCATGGTATAAACACTGATAAACAGTGAATGAAATCTTCCTTACCTTCCAGCTAAGGCAGGATACTGGCAGGCTGTATTTTTCTTTTCAGAAAGTATTATGCTAGGGATTTAGTCTTTTATTGTGATTTAAAAGGGATTTTTACCAGGAAGCTGGAAGCATCAAGCTTCTTTTGCTAGATGTGGCACTGCTCTGTGATATACAGGCATGTTTCTTTTGGCTGCTGTAACAACCTTTCTTAGAATCACAAAGAACCATTACCTATAACGTCACCTTTTAATCACTGCCTTGCTTTTTTTTTGCCTGATTTTTCTTCTGGTTAAGAACAAGATAAAAGATTCCCATACATGTATGTGCCTGTATGAAAGAGGCAACGAAAAAGGTGGACTTTCCTTCAAGAACCAGAGAAATATAGTCTGGCAGCACGTACAAAATGGATTTTGTGAGGATGTTATTTGCTGCATTAAATAAGCAAGAAACATTTGAATGGTTAGGATTTGGTAAAATCCTGATTTTTTTTTTTTCCCCTATAGTATTACTGTGCTGGTAACAACAGGTAGAAATTTATGTGAACCTGCTGCACAATTTACAGAGTTATACATCTACAGAAGAAATGAAGATTCTAAATTAGCAGAACTTTTAGGACAACACAGATACAAGATGTGGTTAAGGAATTACAACTGTGATAATAACAAATGGACAGTTTTAGAAACCAGTAGCAATAGATGAGTCACTGAAAACAACCACTTTGCATCTGTAGTTCTTTTTCCTGTAGAAGGAAATTTTCAATATGAGAACATTTCAATGAGGTACAGGTGTATCACAGAATTAAGCTGTTCAACATTATGAAAATACTAAGGAAAACAAAATTGTCCATGTTGTATTTAAATAAATACTATATTGTAATTAGCAAATGTTCCTGCAAACCACAAGCATATCTATTGATGAAAAAGGGTACATGTACGTCCTAGAAAACTACTGTTACATGACTTGGAACAATGTTTTTTAATAACTAAATTAATGTCATCACAACTAAGTTCACATCATTCTCATTACTATCAATAGGAAGCTGATGCCTAAAGAGTAGATAATAGAATCTTTACACACACATAAAAAACAGATTTGCAGCTGATTAATTAT
Source organism: Lonchura striata (assembly GCF_050655825.1). Classification (NCBI taxonomy): domain Eukaryota; kingdom Metazoa; phylum Chordata; class Aves; order Passeriformes; family Estrildidae; genus Lonchura; species Lonchura striata. The sequence goes on along the minus strand of NC_140706.1, from coordinate 24,647,873 downwards.
TAAGAAAGATTAAACTTGCTTTTATTCTCTGATCCTATGCACCACACTTGCAAATGCATATAAAATCTGTGCCTTGCATGTTCACAGGTCAGCATCTGCTCCTGAGTCCTGAACCCCGTTGTAATGTAATATGATGGCAGAAATCTAAGAAGGGTAAATAATGTTCTATTCCATTTAACTGTTTCCCATTCACTTCCAGGATGTTCATCAGAGCTACTCGAGTCTGGCGGTGCTTCCCCACATTTTCTTCAGCCATGTTCAGCCTCCAGGAGTCCCATATTGAGCAGTGGAGGTACCTACAGAAATGCATTCCAGAATGTGCAGGGAGCATCTGCAAGAAAAGGATGATGGGGCAGAAATGAAGTTAAACTGTTTAAGATAATTATTTTCTTAGTAACTGTAACAAAGGAAAAACACAGTGGGAAGAACACTGCGAGAAAAAAAAAAATCCTTCAATGATAGCTGCGCAAGTTAAAACAAGTACCTGGACTTTAACTCTGATTTGGAATGAAAACAAAATTGTGATTGGAGAGGCTAAAAGTGATAGCAAAGTTATAACAATTAAGTTAAAAAGTTAACAGTTATAGCAAAGGGTTTAAATCGTCTGAAAGACAGATGCTTGAACTTTTGTTGTTGTCTGCCATGACCTTACAATACAACATGAAGGAAAACAACATAAGCACTTTAAAGATACTTAGTGCTGTCCATTTTTCAAAGCCATGGTGACTATAAATCCCCCATACCAAAAATCCATGTGGATCAAGTTATCCTTTGGAAGTAATTGAGGGTATATGAATCTCATTTAAACAGAACTCTAGCATGCAAACATTTCCTTAGTTTGTCTGAATGTGATATTCTGCAGCTGCCCAAGAGCAGAATGCATGAAAAGCATGTTGCAAGTCACATGAAAGTTTGACAGCGTGGGCAATCGCACTTCATTAATTCCTAAGAGATTTCTGTCTTGTACTGGTGAACCATCTGACTGTTGAATTCAAAGAACTCAGAAGTGATCACAGTGCTCTAAGGCACAAAGAAAGTAGAACTCCCCTCTCCTTCCTTGAAACTTTGCATGCATCACTGTTTGGTAAAATACCAGCTAAAGTAATCCCAAAGAGCATTAAAAGGTATCTGAGAAGGCTTTTAGCTTTTCTGACTTCATATGTCATGAAGTTATCAGCCAGTACTATGAAAAGAGAAACTTATTTTCTTCTTCTGAGACAACTGTCCTTTCCATGCAGGTGCAAAAGGAAGTGGGGAGATAGAGGAAGGATTTGCCCTTCTTACAACCTGCTTCAATTTATTAAGCAAAGAAGCAGGACAAAGAATTTTCACCTGCTGCTTCTAAAGAATATGTCCTGACACTCCATAGAAAAGTGGGAGGTCCCTGAAACTTAAGGAAGAGAAGACAGTAAGGGGGTAAAGCAAGGAATGACAGCAGATAAAGTTGCAGAATGGGAGAACAGTTAAGGCAGGTATCAGAGGAAATGCAGACACATCCTCCTGTTGTGTTACCATCTAACACCATTCATTCATAACTTGATTGATGAATTTTACAGTTGAACTTGACTGATAAATTGATATTTACCAATATTTTAAGAATGCATGCAGGGCCTGCTCTTTGGACAAAATATATTAAGTTCATATTATTATCTTCAAGTGACAGATTTGGATTTTAATTGATTTTCCCACTCTTTTGTACAGTACAACATATGTACAATAGTTGAGCTTTTAATTTTTAAGTGTTTATGATAAACAGTATTCTAAACTAGGAAAAGTGAAAAAATTAAGAAATTATCAGAAAGAGGAAATGTAAAATGAAGTGATTTAATCATTTTACTGAAGATACAGATTTACTGACAGATATTAAGCCCCATGTCAAAATATTATGATGCACACAAAACAAAGGAAACCTTGTGCTGACTTAATAGTTGGGGTTCTCCCATTAGAATGGCTGGTCCATTATTGTTGGTAACTCACTAGACACTAATTAAATTTAGTTTTTAATTTTTATGAAATCCTTTTCCTGTACTATCCTAAAATATTCCAAAATGTAGAAAACTGTGGTGAAATTACAATAATATCTACATATGGTGGAGACAGTTTTACTTCCTAGTTCACTGTAACTTTGGATTATACAAGAATAAGGAAGATGGATTTATACGTTGTATTTTTCTATCTGATTTTCTAGATCTTCATTTAATGAGATGTGCTAAATAAGTTGGACTGAAAAGGGCAATTTTATGTGTTGGACTTCCATTTTGAAGAAGAACCTGTGGATTGGCATGGTATGCTTCTTTTTTATTTTTGTTTTCTTTTTCCAAATAGTATTGTATAAGGAGATCAGGCAAACTGGGTCAGTTAGGACTTTGAAGTTAAGTACCCCAGGAAGTACAGTACTTTATCTTCACTTAATAGCCCTTTGGAGCTGTATAAAATATCCCCACATGATGATGTTTTAGATGTCTTACCTTGACTGTGTTCCAGACTATGCTTAAATTAAGCCTGACCCTATGTTTGTAGTTTTCAAAGCCAGTCCAGTTGGGTTTTGTAATTAGACCCTCCAAGGCAGAAGGAAGCTAGTGCTTTGGCTCCTTAGTTAGCAGCTGTGCACCCAGCTGGGCATGTTTATTATAAATGAGGACAACTTCTCAAATTTCCATTCTCAGCATGATCATGCTTGGCTTCAGTCTCTGTTTCTGGACATCACTGAAGATAAACAGTAAAGGCAGTCCCATTGTTGCCTAATAAAGATTTGGTTGACATAATGTACCATAATGATATATCTCTAATAAGGCTATTTCACATTATCAGACAAAATTTAAAAATATGAATCATGACTTGCCATTTGAATATATCTGTAACCTTACTCAGACAAGTATCTGTATACAAAGTGTATGCAGTATATCAACTGAATATGAAATTCAATATCTGTCTAAAGCATATAGGTGATAACAAAAGAATGGGACATGGTTGACCCATGGTGAAATAATTTCACTGCTCATTTGAGGAAAATAATTGCTTGTATTTCAATCTCATTATAAAAACCAGAAAATGTGCTCTATGGCATTATTCACAGAATGCACAGCATTTTATTGTCTCACACCTAATTTGGAAGGCTTAAGTGAGATTTAAGGACTACACAGGCCTAGTACTGCTTCTTAATATGAAAATTTAATCATTAATAGGTATAGATCAGATATGAACCTCTATTAAAAAAAAAGTTATGAAAAAAACTACATTTAAAACTAGTTTTTCCAAAAGTCTCTGGAGTATGTTTTTGTAGAACTGGAGGTTTTTGTTTCGGGTGATATTTTTACATGTACAAAAAAATGAGTCCTTTCCACTCTCCTTTCTGTTTAATTCTTTAACAGGCAATCTTACCCTCTGCACCTTCTAGGACTTTCACTGGTTTTTTTTGCATTAATCATTTAGTTTTTTTGTCTCACGTATTTCGTCCAAGTGCAACAAATCCCCTCAAGCCAGCAATGGTCTAGAAAAGGCCAAGTATGGGAAAGCAAGTAATTTCATATCAGGTTACAGATTTTAGATTATTGTCCTGCATTAAAATAACATTGAATTTGTCTACTTAGATTTATTTTCTTTTAAATTATTTATCTATTATTTAATTTTTTAAAATTTATTATTTAAATTTAAAATCTTTAAATTAGTTGAGATAAACTCTAGATTTCTCAGGCAAAATCCCATCAGGGTAAATGAGAATTTTGCAGCTGATTTCTGGGAAGCTAGGTTTTTACTTGACTTCTTTGCTTTTTAAGTTTCTAAGATTTAAATTTCTGTTCTCTTGTTCTAATTTGCTGCATTCTCCTTTTCAGTTTCTATACATTAAGTCATCTAGATCAGTGGAATACAAAGATGCTTTCTTCAAGGTGACTTCCATGCTACTGAAAGCAATCACTTTCTTCCTACAAATACACCTCCCAGTGATCAGGTATTCTCAATCAATTGTTTAGGAAGTTTTACTACTCATCAGTATGAAAATACATTGGTGTACTGCTCTACTACGAATACATCTGGTCCAACACATAATTTATTACCTCTCCTCAAGAGTCAGCTCTGGCTAGTGTCCATTAAGTTGTATGTTCTGAGCCCATTATCATTACTTAGGTAACACTAAACATAACCATAAGAAAACTAAACTGAAAAGCTTTCAAGGAAAAAAAAAAGTGCTTTGTTTCTACCTCTTTCTAAGTAAAAGGGTTTAAAGGTGTTGATCCTTTGGGTATAATTGTTTAGATGTAGTGTTTTGTGTTCCTAGGTAGGATGCCCTCAATATACATAATATGAATTTAGCACTGTCATCAAATTTTCTTTTAATGCAGTAAAAATTCTTGGATGGCAGCCAGCCTCTTTACCTCATAAAAAAACAGCCTCTCTGATTGCCTATGTTGTAGAAACTGAATAATATGTTACAACATAGTGACTAAAAGATGAGTAAACTGGCTGAGAACACACCCTCCACACATGCAAAATTTGGTCCCACTCACTGCTTGTTTGACATTATTGATGAAGATGTGTTTTTTCTCCCAGAGATAAACATGGCTCCATAGGCCAAATTCTTTTTTGATTTACATGCAATGCACACTCTCTGGGCTAACTAATTAGAATGTGCTCCTTTACCATATCATGCTTTAGAAAAATTATCTTTTTCTATCTTAGAAATAAGGTATTTCACTTTGGGATGGTGATGTGCTCTTGTGCATGCCAGCAAAACCTGTCATCAGCCAGGCTGATAAAAATTAAACCAAGAAAAACATGTAAGTATTCATGTAGGTCATTATTCATGTAGGTCATAGTCTGGAAAAATAATCCACAAAATTGTACTGAATTTTCTTTTCTGCCTCCATCCCCAGTTCAGTTACTGCAACAGAACTGAGGGCCTTACTTGATAATTTTTCATTATAAAAAACTCTGAAATTACAACAGGTGACTGTTGGAAGGAAGATGGATCTTATATTCAGCTAAAGTGGTTATTTCAACCTTTTTTGACCAGCATCACCTGCAAGAGGTTATGTCCTAATATTTAATAAACTTCAACCTCATAGCAGTAATTTTGCTGTGTTGACCCCAGGAGCTGAGAGAAAACAGGCTGTCAATGACAGGTCTAAGATGCATTTGCAACATACACAAATAATAACTAAATTAGGGGTTTTTTTTTAAAAATAAGACTTCAGGAATATGATCCTTCAAATCCTTATTTCCAGCAGGTGGAAAAATGAGCAAACCCTATATTTCATTATTTATTATATGAAATGCGCTTTATAAAACTGGAACCAATGTTAAGGCAACATTTTTTAGTCAAATCTAAAATTAGTTGGCTGTGTTCTTAATTCTGTGCTAATGCTTTATTAGTGGTGGTATTTATATTATATTTATTACCTGCTTGACGCACTAAGTACCTTTAGTATGTTCAATAATTGAAATATCTTTGTATTCCCTAGTACCTCAAGCCATTGGATTTTAAGTATTAGTTCCTGAAACACATTGGTTTGATGCTTAATAGGACTCATCTGTTTCACCTCAATTTTTTCTTTTCATTTCATCTTTATGCTTGACATCTTCCATGCTTTCTTTCCTCATATTTGTGGGATTTGTAATTCTCAGCAGCATTTGTGTTTAAAGTACTTTGAATCTTATGATGTAGGAAAATAGTAGCAGTGTTTTATTGCCATATATATACTACCAGTTTCATTTCTTCCACTTGAGTGTCTCAAATCTATGACTAGGTTAAGAAAATCTCTCATTACTCCTACAGCTCTCTTGACCTTTCCATATGCCTTTTAATTTACTCAGTCATTTCACACTTGAGCTCTTGTTTTGGAGAAGGTAAAATACAGCATATTAGTATAACCAGTTTATTCTCTGAGACCAATTCAGATTCAACATTGAACGACACTGCAGCTTTAGGAATGACCAGGTCACGATTGTTTTTCACTCAAGTAACAAGCAAGTCAATGACCATGTGAAAAGCAGCCATGGGAGAGAATGCAATAAGGGAATGTTTTGACTCCTCTATGCCTTTTCTCATAGCATGGATTGGACCAGCTGGAAGAAAAACCCAAACTTTTCCTCTTCACATTGAATTTTCTGGCTCATTTAAGTTGGTATTACAACATTTTTTTACCTTCTCCTTTACCCCAAAGTGAAAAGGAATTAAGTGCTCTCATTCCTGATGGCTGCTGCTCATAAGTAAGGCAAAGGTTTCCCATTTCACAAACTTTTTATTTCACATTTCTGCTGATTTTATCTAATCTTTGACTGTTATTTTTAATAGCCCAGATAATGTAATCTTAAAGTCAGATTTAAGTTGTGCCCTTAATAGCCTACTTCTCCTCATATGACTAGCTCTTTCACCCTCCCATGTACTTGGTTAAACATATTTCCATTTTTATATATTCATTTTAACATCCTTTTATTACTGAGCTTACATTATTGTATATTAATGTCTATCAATTCCCCATTAATCTCTCATATAGCACATTTCCACCACAAGAAACCCACCCAAACCCTTGCTAACTTTTCTCTTTTTGTTTTCATCCTCTCTATGTATGTATTTGTTACAGGCCACATTAAGGTAAGACTGCAGTTTGCTTGAATAGGGTCAGCTTACTATAAAGTGATCTTCTAACATTACAATAACTAAGAAATCGAGTTACTGATGCACTCAGGTAACTTCTAGAAGTCTTTCCTCCCTGTTTGATACATTAAATGAGAAGGGGTTAACAGCTATTGAGAGAGTCTCACGAGAGATGGGGAATTTGGATCCCACGGCATGCTTTGGGCTTGAAGAGACCTTAAAGATCATCTATTTCCTCATAAGTCTGTCAAGGTCCCTTCCCTCCAGCATGTCGACTGCATGCTCAGCTTGGTGCTGTCAGCAGCTGAGGGTGCACTCAATCCCTCTGTCCAAGTAACCAACAAAGATGTTGAGCTGTGCTAGTCCCAGTACTGACTCCTGAGGAACAGCACACATCATTGGCTTCCATTTGGACTTTGAGCCTTTTACCGCAACTCCCTGAGCACGACCACCCAACCAATTCCTAATCAGTCAAATGGTCCCTCCATCAAATGCACATATCTCCAGTTTGGAGACAGCAACATTGTGCAGGACAGTGTCAAATGCTTTGCACAAGTCCAGGCAGATGATGCCAGTTGTCCCTTGCTTATCCACCAACACTGTCCCCCTGATGTAGGAAGCCATCACATTTGTCAGGAGCCATTTGCCCTTGCTGGAGCCTTGTTGGCTGTGACCAATCCCCTCATTATTTTCCAAGTGCCTTAGCACAGTTTCCAGGAGGCTCTGCTCCATGATCTTGCAAGGCAAGAGAGGGTGTCACACTGTCAAGAACCAGCTGGAGCGCATGGAGCTCCATCTGGGAGTGGAAGAGGAGGCAAGCAAAAGCTTATGGGTTGGATATGAGGATCCAGGATGAAATAACAGGGCGGGGACAGGAGACTTCATAGTGAGAGTCTGCTACAGGCACCTGGGCCAAGGCTGCTACACAGGCAAAGGGTGGAAGCAAGGACATGTAGCCTTGGAGGAATACACACAGGCTGTCCCACCAGCCAGCAATGAGGGTAGGAAAGGTAATGCCCCGACAGAATTAAATGTGACCAGAGCATCAAGGGCAACAAGAAAAGTGTCTAGGACTTACATCAGTGGTAAAAGTGAGACTAGAGCCCCATCAATACAACTAGGGGTCTCAGTCACTGTTCCAGCCCTGACAGTTCCTCTTTGTTCATCCAGGACAGCATCCTTGTACATCCAGGACAGCATCACCCCAGGCTGGTCCTTCCAGTACTTGTGTTATCCCTGACACTCTCTGGCAAACTCCCCAGTGCCTATTCCTTTGCAGCAGCTGCCAGGAGAACTGGTGCCTGTGACCAGAAATTTGGCTGTGCCAGGACCATTGTAGTTCTGTATCCACATAAGGTGCTTTAATTCAGAGAAATACCAAATAATTATTTTTTTTTTTGTCCTTTTGACTCTAGCAATAAAGTATGAGGGTCAGAAACCCTCTCTTCTGAAAGTGACCTCCTTCAGTCTCCAGCATATACGTATCTAGGATCAGTTTCAACTTATTTGGCCTTGGGCCAGCCTGGCCATTCAGGATTTCAGAGCTCATACCATAGTCATGTACAGTAATTGTACTCGAGTCTCTCAGCTTTCATTTTGTCCAACCAAGTATGACAAGCTTCTGTAGTTTTGACTTCCTTCCTTTTAAGATATAGTTATAACCTTAAAAAAGTCTGCCAATTACAACACAGACCAGTTTCAAACTATCAGCATTACATTAAGAGAAAATAATGCAGTAGAGCATTTGAACCAAAATGTCTTTAACTGCGTTATGTGTCTATTTTTTGTCTATTTTCCTGACTTTTTTTATTGTCTTCCAAAGTGTGGGAGGCACACGCCTCTATGAATTTTACTTTATTATTTTTTCCTTACAGTCGAACACTATTTTGATGGTGATAACAATTTGGCTGTAAAATAAATGCACATTGTTATTAATACTACTGACTTTTGCATTCTCATGTGTGAATTTACTGTGCTATTCTTTGGAGATTTGTCACTTCCATACTCTTTTCTTTTAAAGCTATCATTAATTTATCATTATAACACCTTCTGCAGCTTTCTTTTGTGAATGCAGCCCCCCGCATGACAAAGAAATTCTATCTTTGTATTCTGATTTGGTTCCTGAATGGAACGAAGAAAATAACAAGTACACAAAGAATAAAAATACATGGAAATTACAAACAAATAATCATATTTCATTATGCTGTTTTGTCTCTTTTGAATGACATGAGTAGACAGGAAGCTCTAAAACATTATGAATTATTGTTTTAAGCTTTATAGAAATACTATTTTATACTAACAAAACAGCAGTGTAACAAACACAGAAGCAAAGACTTAATTTAATCTCTGATCCTGCATTGCATGTGCATATTTTTTACATTAATCAGTACTCCCATCATAAGCAATAGGGCTCTTCAGACACTGCAAAAATGTTTAATGGCCAGAGCCAAAATAGTAGCTCCTGTTTAGGCACCTCAGTCACATTAAATTTTGTGAATGGGGAAAGGTTTTTGATTATTCTGTTATAAATCTGGCCTTAAGTGTTTTGCAGAATCAGAGCCTTGACAGACATGTCTTCTTCCTTTTTCACCTGACTAACAGAAACAGTGATGTACAACATGGCAAATTAGGATATTACCAGAATAATGACTTTTCTTGGTTTTGTGCATTTAGAAACTCAAGCAAAATATTAAACTAGAAAAGCATGTATTATATTTTCTTTGACATTTTCCCCTTTAATGAAGAAGGAAAAATTGTTACAATCATCTATTCCAAAATTAGATAACCTAGAGAAAACAGGAAAAATTTGTACTGAATTTAGAGAAGCCATAATTTGCACTACTGTAGGGAGTTCCTGAAATAAACACTCTGCATTCATTTCTGCATGCTAGACTGTAGATACATACCCACTCAGACACTAAGTGCCTACTTGTCAGAACTCCTGAGCACTGCAAACAAGCTGAAACCAAAAGGAGCTGTGATTGTGTAGACTCTATCAAAACACAGGAAAATCAGAATCTTTATTCACAAAACAGTTAGACTCAGACTGTAGCTGCTCCAGCACAAGTGTGTACCACTACACCTATGTCCTCACTACCTGAGATTTCTGTATTTCATTCAATTTATGTTCATAAAGAAGTGGCAGAATAGAGAGAATAGGAGATTCCCCATTCTGATGACAACAGTTTTTCTGCATAAAAACTGTTGTTATAGCAAGTGACCATATTAAATGTCTTAATATTGAGGAAGTATTAATGAAATACAGCCTAACTTCACTATAAGGAAGCCACATGATACCATATATACATATACATATACATATACATATACATATACATATACATATATATATGGTATCATATTCCCTTATATATATATGTTCTGTCAAGCAGTTCATTTCTTCAGGCTCTGGTAAATTGCTGCTTGAGAATAAGAAAGAAATGAGCAGCTGAGCAGAACATCAATAAGCAGTACTTCTGTGGAAATGACTTCACACTGATCAACATTTAAAAGATGTTTTTTCAAAAAGATAAATGAATGAAGAAGGAAAAAATAGTACATTAAAATGCTAAATACAGCCTACACTGAGAAAAGTGAGAAAAATGTCATTGTCATACTTGGAATACACTTGCATAACTGTTCAGGCTATTAGGCCTAATTAACAGCAAGTGAACAGATTCTTGCTATGGGGGTGTTTATAGGCAGAATATGTTAAATTCAGAGTTTGACACATTGAAGTTAGAATTTAGTCAGATTTAGGCTAGTGTAAATTTACATAGAAGACACATTTCAGCTCTGAAAAGGAACTATGAACTAAATATTTTTGGAATGCTAATTCTGAATGCTAATCTTAATGATGAAAAAGAAATCGTGCACTTTTCATGGGATAAATCCAATAATATAAAATATCAAATTATTCTCATATATGTCTGGGCAAATAAATACAGTTGAAATATTCTAACAAAGGTTTATAATTCCTGGAGTTGTTCTTTCTTTTAGTTTTGCTTTGGTATTGCTAGCAGGCAATACTAGTTAGTTAGTAGGAAATGCTCCAAACTGCTAGAGTATGAAGGCGCAGGCATCATTTTAACTTTCATAAGTGAAAAGTGACTCTCGACCTGCAGAACTTGTCAGGTAAAGCTAATGCAGCTGTTGTCATGAATAATTCAAACAACTCACTTCAGACACAGTATGACAGAGCTGACTTCACAGTGGTAACCTCTGTAAATACTGTCAGAAAACAGGTAAATTAACTATTAGTGAGTAAAACCTCCAGTCTTTGGGAAGCAAAAGTTGCTAAATTCTTTCTTGATTAACCTGGCTTACAAAACTTCTCACCAGGCCTTTTTTTTTTTTTTTTCCCTGAGAATGCATAATTTTTAAAACCTTAGTAATTTCTTGCTATGTTTCAAATGCAACTTAAATTAAAGCTATGAATAACTATGGACTGTAAAGAATGTTCCCAGATTCCCAGAATCAGGCCTGCAGGCTAATTTATTCTGATTTAAGTCCCAGTACTGATACTGAATAATCTATAGTCCTAACCCAAATGTATACAATGCTGTTTAGGTCCTGAATGTACAAATTCCCACAGCACATCTAAATGTGTGAGTGCTTCTCTTTAACTCTGATAATTAACTATATAAATACAACATTTCTTAATTCTTGTAGGACAGAATTCAAATAATTTCAGAATAATGAAATGTTACATATAAATACATCTAAGGTTTTAAAATGATGAATCTTAGGACTGGAAGGAAAATGTACTGAATGAGCTAGTAAGGAACAAAGAGAACATATGTATTGAAGTGTTGACTGGTAGGTGGATGGAAAACAGACAAGCTCAAAGTCTTTAGAAAAATCAGTACTTTGGAATGATGTTTTGTTGCTAACAGAAAAACAAGTAAGACCTTAACAGGAAAATATTAATATCTGTAAAAATGACAGAAATGACAACCAAAAGGAAAGAAGGAATTGGGAAAGTGCCCAAGACTCGTAGGCTTACTGGGGCCAGAGTACAACAGTGTTGGAAATATTATTCTGCTGTCAGTTTGTCACATTCTTGTCTACAATTTTAATATCAACTTTGTATTGATGACTGTTTTAAAGACAACATAATGACCTTAAATGCTTATTAGGTGATTTCTGTAATTACTGCAGACCTGCTCATATTAATAATCTGGAACTTCTTTTGCAGGAACTCTTCCTTCCTGATCCTGCAACACACGACAAAGGATCAAGTTCCTTTGACTTCACCAGGAGCCCACCAGAAGAATTTTCTCCTTACTAGAGAAGTTCACTAAATTTATTCCCTTGCCAGGACTAAAGAACTTTTAATATTTCTATCTCTAATGGAGTATTTGTTCTTTTACTAGACATTTTCCTTTACTTGGTTGCTGATTTTCATAGAGAAAAATATTTTTTTTTTACAATTTAATTTGAAAACTGGTTATGTATCCTTTATTTCATGTTATCCAATCACATTGTATTAGTGAATAATTTTTCCTTTTTTAAATCATACTCAAGAGTGTCTTTAAAACAAGTCTCTCATGAAGAAAATTATCACTTTCACCTCTTTCCTTCTCAGAAACAGTTTCATTTAACTATTTTATCAAATACTGTTTCACAAGAGATTAGTGTAGCATTTTTTATATGTAAAAAAGGTACCTCTGCCTGGGTAAATCAGTTCAAAACCTGGCTGAGCAGTAAACCAAGTAAATCTATTAATTCCTGACATCCTAATTTCCATTTTAGAACTGTCTAAGCAGCAGTAAATGCATACTTTTAGCTACATGAATGTTTCATTAGAATGACCTGGTTGATCAGTTCATCATCTGGACACGATGTGGTCCAGATGATCTTCCTGACCCTTTTTGGTTTTTTTTGCCCTCTCTCAGCATGATTCTCAGGTTAGTTGAGATTTATCATGTAGACTGGTCAAATCAGCACACCAACTGACTCCAGGGCAGGAAGAACTACAGTAAAAAGAAGATTTTTATCTGAGGAATTTATCCTGACTGTGCCCCTCCAGGCTACTTCCAAAAGGATTGTTGTTGCTGCTGCCTGCTGCTTGCACCAGTGTGCCTACCTAAGGGAATCTCCAACTAACATAAATTCTTCAGCCCAATCTCAAAACACTCCTGACAGAGAAAGAAACAGATCATGACAGATTTTCAGCTGCATTTTTCTTCTTTGCTTTAAGCATCAGAAACCACTACATGTCTGAATCTTAAGGATATTTACTTATGCACTTATGTACTTTTCTCCATTGTACTGCCCTTAGACTTCACTCAAATAGCACTGCAGGATGCTGCTGCAGTATATAATGTAAACCTGTAAGAAGATGGCTCCTACTCCACAGAGTGCAAACAAGTTCTCTCTGTCCATTCTCATGACAAATTACCTTTGGAGTTTATATGGGCAATTTTCATCACCTCAGATGAAAGCATTGATGGGCCTAGCATATGCTTATTCACAGAGGGAACCATGAGCTGACCAAATAACAGGCAGCATACAAAAGCTTAGTACTGTAACATTTGGTGTATGGATTTTTCAAGTGTCACAGTGGCTGTTGAGCCTAGGAAGAATGTAGCACAGATTGTCCCTTATTTCACTGATAAAAAGAAACTTTTTAGTTCCATAAGTAATACATTAATATTTGCTTTATGCATGACTTCTATGCAAATTGACAAACTGATAAATTCTATATGGCAAGTGATTTCACTTTACCTTGTTGAACTATCTACTTTTTAGTACTCTTAGATTACACATCCTTGCAAACACAAGTTACCAGAGAGAATGTTTAAGATACAGTTCTGCTGTGGCTGCAGGCTTCTGGAGGGGAAAACCAAATGCAATTATCCTCTTGCTAATGGCACCACTCTGACCATAGGAACAGTGCAGTGCTGCTCATAGGTGTGGTGCTGCAGTGTCACAGCCATGCAATATTCTGGCATGGGTTGTCTTTGACATGGGCAAACTATTATTCTATATTACGCAGAAGACAGTGGACAGGAAATCTGTCCTCTTAGAAATCAGCAAAAACATTTCATCTGAATCCTCAAGAGAAACAATATCACCTGCAAAAATGAACAAGACAATGAAAACTGACTCATATCCCAAGGAATTAAATCTACAGAAACATACAGCAAAATTGTCAAGAAACAATGATGCCGTTCTTTCTTGCCCAGAAGTTTGAATGTTTCTTCTGGCCTTTAAGACCATTTCAAACAAAATAAACAAGGAAAGGGACAAAATTTTACTTGTTTCTTACAGTTATTTCTTTTTTCAAAGCTATTACTTGGTTTCAGTAAGTGGTTAAGTGGTTAAGAAGGGGCACTACAGAAATCTTTCCTGAAATCTTTTCTGCACATTTGTTTGCATGCTCCTTAACTTCCACAAAATTCTTATGTCTGAAACACAACACATCTAGCTTTCTAGGAGTCTTTTCTCAGTTTAGGCCATGTAAAAGCTAGAGCTCTGTGTAAACACAGATTTAGGGTTAGTCTATTGCAAATGAAGTGAGCAAAGTATCACCATGGACAGACTCCTTCCACCCTGAAAGAGATATCTAAGACAGGTCAGATGAAGTGCTGTAGATGTGTATGTTACTGCTTTAAAGTGGAGAAGTCTTTACTAGCAGTTTGAAGATCCTGACCAAGCTTTGGATGACTTGTCATCTTGATCACAGCACACTAGTGGGGAAATAATAGACTGCAGCTGTCTACCTGCTGATGATTTTTACCCCCAGACCTGAAGTCACACTTGTTTAAATGAACAAGTTGGGTTCTTGCCTATGTGGCACAATTAATGGTTGAACCCTCACCATTTAAAGGACTACCAAAAAAAAAAAAAAAAAAAAAAAGCTTAAATATTCCCATGTATCAAACACCCATCTTAACAATCACACTTAGACCTGGCACTGGTAGTCAGAGAAACACAGTCGGGTTTAGGCCTTGTTTTTTACTAGCAAACACAATTGTACATCTCTCAGCCAATGCATGAGCACAAATCTGGGCTCTAATATATTCCAGCAGCACAGCCTGGAAATACATGAATCAGAAAACTGGATGCAGGTGAGCTGTGGCTCTCACTAGAAACAGATAAAAATTAAAAACTCTATACTGCTTAAATATAGTACAAATAGTGGTGTTTCATAGCCAAGAATTTAATGTGTTCCAAATCACTGCCTGTCATCTGGATTCTAAAGGCAGCTGATTTTTTTTTTTCTCTGAATCACCCCAATTCCATCGTCAATCTAGAGAGCATGCTTAGATTCTCTGAAAATCAAGATCCCAGTGTGCCTTGCCATAGTGAATCCTCACAACATCAAAAACAGCATTCGTGTCCCATCAGGACCCATTAGATTTGTGCCACGAGCACAGCAGAACGCCGGTTTCTTTTGTACCCGCTTTTAAATGCCCTCTTTGCTAATATTAAAGGCACGCTGATAGAGGCAAATGGGCAAAAATGCTGTCATATGCATCCTGCTGGATGCTACTCTTGGAAGGACGACCATCATTCTAGCACTGCAAGTGTCGACCGGAGCGACAGTGTAAGAGAGACAGAGGCATTTGGGGGAGGCTGGGAGATTTCCAAGCGGGGGAAAAAAATTAATTTCAAACCGAAGCCAGCCAGCCGAAGCGAGGGGAGGAGCCCGGCATGGGCTTGGCTGTTCCCTGGCCGAGCCTGGCAGCGCGGCAGCGCCGGGCGAAGTGTCAGCGGCTCCGGCGGCCGCCCGGCCCCGAGGCCAGCGCGGCTGCGGCCCCGCGCCCCGCCGGGCCGAGCGGGCAGCGCCGGGGGGCGCTCGGGCCGGGCCGGGCCAGCCCAGAGCCCAGCCCAGAGCCCGGCCCAGAGCCCGGCCCAGAGCCCGGCCCGGGCTGTCCACCGCCGGGGCAGAGAGGGGCGCCCGGGCCGGGGTCCTGCCGCCCGCTGCCGCGCCGCAGGGCGGCGGAGCAGCGGCTCCGTCCAGGCGCTTCCGGGCGCGCCGGGCGGCGGGGGAAGGAGGAGAAGAAGAAGGAGGAGGAGGAGGAGGAGGAGGAGGAGGAGGAGGAAGGGAGGTGTGGGTGGAGGGGAGGGGAGGGAAGGAGGGGTGGAGGGAGGCCGGCTTTTTTAGGAGGGAGACCCTCCTTCGCGGCCGCCCGCTCGCAGCCATGGCTTTGAAGGAGGCGGGCGGCAGCATCCTGCCCATCAGCGACATGGTGTCGGGGCCGTCGGGCTCGCCGTTCCCCGAGGTGGTGGAGCTGAACGTGGGGGGCCAGGTGTACGTGACGAGGCACTCCACGCTGCTCAGCGTCCCGGACAGCACGCTGGCCACCATGTTCTCCCCGTGCCGGGGCGGCCCGGCGGCGGCCCGCCAGCTGCCCAGGGACAGCCGGGCGCGCTTCTTCATCGACCGCGACGGCTTCCTCTTCAGGTACGTGCTGGATTACCTGCGGGACAAGCAGCTGGCGCTGCCCGAGCACTTCCCCGAGAAGGAACGGCTCCTGCGGGAGGCCGAGTACTTCCAGCTGGGCGACCTGGTGAAGCTGCTGTCGCCCAAGGTCACCAAGCAGAGCTCGCTCAACGACGAGGGCTGCCAGAGCGACCTGGAGGATAGCAACTCGCAGGGCAGCAGCGACCGGCTTCAGCGGGCGGCGCTGGACAAGCGCTCGGGCTTCCTCACCGTGGGCTACCGCGGCTCCTACACCACGGTGCGGGACAACCAGGCGGACGCCAAGTTCCGCCGCGTCGCCCGCATCATGGTGTGCGGTAGGATCGCCCTGGCCAAGGAGGTCTTCGGAGAGACCCTCAACGAGAGCCGTGACCCCGACCGGCCCCCCGAGAAGTACACCTCCCGCTTCTACCTCAAATTCACCTACCTGGAACAAGCCTTCGACCGGCTCTCCGAGGCGGGCTTCCACATGGTGGCTTGCAACTCCACCGGCACCGCCGCCTTCATCAACCAGTACAGGGACGACAAGATCTGGAGCAGCTACACGGAGTACATCTTCTTCAGTAAGTGCTGCCCGCGCCCCGGTGTCGTCCCCCTTGCCCTCGACCCCGGCGGGTGCACCTAAAGTACAGCTGCACCCCCAGAGCCCTTGCTGTCCCAAAGCAACATGTAGCTGGGGAGAAATGGGGGCTGCCCCGTTTCCCCTCACTCCGCTCTGTCACCGCCGTAGTTCAAATTTCATTTTGTGCGCTGTGGGGGCGGGACAGGACCGCTTAAATGCCCCGTCCGGAGCGCGGCGTGGGAGCATTTCCCCACGCACACTCCGTGGGGCAGCCTGGGCTGATCCCGCTTTTCGGTGCCGAGAGGCAGCCCCCACGTGTCGCGTGTCCCGGGGGAAGGGTCACTGGTTACGGGTCGGGGGGCTGCGACCTCGGGGGATGTCCCTGCCCGTGCGGGCGGGCGCGGTGCGCGGTGCGGGCGCGGCTCCGGCGCGGAGCGTTGCGGTGCTCCCCGCCAGCGAGGCGACGCAGAGATCCCCGAGCAAGGAAGGGTTTTAATATTTTATCGCTGCGTTTCCTTCAAGTGAGCGCACTGCGCTTAGGCACGGTCCCCGTGAGGGAAGGGGCAGCGAGGGCACATCCAACTTCCCAAGGAGCAAGAAAGAGTCTGGCTCCAAGGGGGACGAAAATTGGAAAAGAGAAATTAACCACTCCATAGCCATTACACAGCTCCTAAGCAACTTCTCTGGTTGGCTGTGGGTAGCCTTAGAGGTTTCGGGTCATTCGCAAATAGGAAAACCGAGCGATGACGAATGAGTTTCAATCTGGCAAAGTATATAGTGTTATGTAGGGCACTGGCTGAGCAGCGGGTTCGGGTCATGAAACTGCAGCTGGATCGAGAACACCATCCCCTGGCAGAGATATGTCTTCGAAAGGCAGAGGCGCCTTAAACACTACAGATGTGTTTGAGAGTCGGGCGAGTGGGCAGAAGAGAGATGTGTTCTGCATTCACTTCTTTATTCTCCTGCCTCTGTGTGGTCTCACGCTCCCTGAGCAAAGCAGAGATGAATTGGCAGAGCATCTGCCTGCCTCTGTGGTGATGCAGCCTCTGACTAACTTCACTGGTTAGGCAGCTGAACAGAAGCAACTTGTTTGCCCTGCAAAACTGGACTTAAGCACGGTATTACATAGAGGAGGGATATGTGAATGGTCCTCTACTGGGAGGAGAAGAAATTCATTAGTTTATATTGCTCTATATTGTATAAGTGGTAACTTCCATTGGCTGAGCAGACTTGAGTACTCAGATCAATCTTTGAAACTGGATTCAAACAGTTTTTGAAGATTAATTGCATAACTTACCACTGGTCATATTTCAATGGAATATATGAAAACTGAGCTCTAGAGGAGCTTCACATTCTCCTGCGTGGAATTCTATCAAGTATTTTACATGATTATTAAACCTTCTTTCTCATAAAATTTGACGTAGTTATTTTCTAAATAATAAAAGTTCCTTGAAATAGTATATACTGTTTGCTTATAGATAGGTTTGTAGGTGCATATTTTTTTGTGTACATTTGTGATGCTCATAATGTTTTGGCTATTTTTTGTATGTATGTTATGATGAGGTTGCTGTATAGAACAGTCCTCTAATTCACATCAGTGTTCCAAATTAATCCCCAGTGTAATACCACTGATTTATTTGGAATAATGCCAGGGATGATCTGGATGTTGTATGTCATGATTTTTGTTTTGGTTTTTATTTCAAGCTTCTGATGTGAAGAGTAAAATAGTTAATTACTTAAATTGATACAGTTAACTGAAAATTTATGGTTTTGCTTAATTTTGCAGGTGTGAGTTTTGTTTTGTTTTACTTCTGAATGCAAAAAAATTGCCTAAGATAAAAATAGGCTGAAAAGATGTTGGTTGCTTGTTGTTCATTTAGAATCTTTTTTGTATAATGACTTTATGCATTGTTTTATGATCAGATACATTTCTCTGAAGTATAGCAAGATGGAAACAACACTTAAGAAAAATCACCAAAATGAGAAGAGAAACATGTGAAACAGTGCCTGAAGTAAATGCTTTAGGTTTTTTTTTGTCTTTTTTTTCAGTCTGACTAGGTGTCCAATTGATGACAACTGTTGATAAAACAACACATTATTATAATAATAATTATAATATGCTCTGGATGGATTGTGTGTGCTGCTGCCTTGCCTAACAGCTGCACAAGAATCCATCCAAGGGAGAGCAAACCTTGGAATCCTTGTGCTCTGCACCAAGAGGGATCAGGGCTACTGGCTCTAAGCTCTCCAACAGCCTTAGCCAGAGCCGTGTTCCTTCCTTGCTCATGAGCAGACCTTAATGCACAAGAAGAAGAGCAGTTGCTTTTCAATTCATTCCTTGCTAAATGTCCCCATGACTCCTAAAGAGGAAGCAATTTTAGATGGGAAGTTTAAGTTGCTGATTTCAAGAGCTCTCGGGTCCAACCCTGGGCTGTGTTTTACAGGCAAAAAATATCAATACAAAAGACTTTAGGGAGCCTATTCCAGTTTTGGACAGTTCCTGAGATATAACTTGGTGCTAGCAAAGAAGAAACCCAGTTTTATATCCCACTGGAGAAAGCTGTACCTGCATTTGCATTTGTTATTCACAGCATGAGCATCTGCAACCAACAGCAACTGTATTATTTCTTGGTCTGTAAGTCCATACCAGTCACGTAAACTTATTTTTAAACCATTTCTCCTGAGGACTGTGGATAATTCTGTTTGCTAGTAATGGTAGATAGTAAAGTGATTGGAAACATACATGAGGATATATTAATTCTGTCTGTTTTCTGAGGCCATAAGTAGCTGAGTGAGTTTCTACCCAAGAGCTACAAAAAAAAAGACAAAGGTTTAATCTGTGGTTTGTGAAACATATTTCAGGTCTGTTTCTAGGCTCTTTCAAACTTTGGTAGGTTTTCTGAGTTGAAATTATCATCTATCACTTTTCTAAAAAAATGGAAATTACTTAAACATTCTGGAAGATGAAATTCACCTGCGATATTGAATATACATTTAACTAATTTATGAACTACTTTATATCTAAGGATAGATGCAGACTAATTCTGATTGAGGAACCAGAGGTGATTTGACACTGCTTACCAGGAAATAATGCTTCAGCCTTTGGCAATGTGTCATGACAAATACAAAACCGGATTTCCTTCTTAGTATGTATAAATCCTAATAAAAAAATTAAGTTCTTTGCCCCTAGTGGTGTTTGAGCTATCATGTATGCAGTGACAGATTAATTTGTCTACACAGTTAGTACATGGCCAGAATTTAGCCTGTACCTTGCATTGGTGGCTCAATTCTGAAGAGTGCTCATAAATCTGTTCCAGATGTCCATTACAAATCCTGTTTCTGTCTCTTAGTGGCCAGTTAAAGGAGTAGACTTCTGCATGGTAGTGAAAAGGCTCTATCAGAGAGTACCACAAACTGGGTTTTTTTGGCTCCGTGCTATTAACAGTCTCACCTTAGTACATTTAAGGATTACTTGTGTCAGGTTAATGTAACATGAAATGCATATGCAGTTTGGGAAGGATGCTCAAACTCTTCTGTTGCCTAGTTTCACACTGCCATAGAAGATGACAGATTAATTAATTACCTGTTGATATACAGTAGGTTATGGCTTTTAACTGGATACAGAAGACCTTGCTTCTTCCTGTGGCTGCAAGCACTGTAACATGTCTTCTGTTAGCTTACATCTTTATGAGAAAAGGGTGAAATGTATATGTCTAATGTTTTTGGGGGATTTTTTTTTTTTTTTTTTTTTGGTTCATGGTATCACTTAGTACAGTTGTGTAATACAAGATTGCCTCTGCACGCTATTACTAGTTTTTTTCTTCTGTAGAATCTAATTAGTCCTAATGGATTTTACTTTTAACATCTGCTATGCAATGTGACTTAGGGTGTTGAGAGTATTGTGCTCAGCTGAAAACTTACTATGCTGAACTGACATCGTTATTATAAGAAGAATACAGTAATCCTGAAATTTTTGACATGTCTTCTATGTTGACACTCCTGTTCCACATATGACAGTTTCTGTTTTCCTTTTCTCTTGTTTTTGTTTTATAACAGGTGACATTAGCATGGATTTATGGTGCTTATTTTCCACTTGAAGTCACAGCACTTTGACATTACATTGGATGCTGTGGAAATTGTCGTAAACAAGATAATAATTTTGTAATCAGATGGGAAATAAGCAGTTGGAAGAAATTAATTTTTATGAGGCAATATGGTATTTTGAAAAAAAAAAACTAAAAACAAACTTAAAGTGATAACAGCAACCCACCCCCCAAAAAAGCCCACCCAACAACAGTGAAACCTAACCAACATTGGTGGTGTCATTGCATTTAAAACACATTGAGTGTTAGTTGTAAGTGCCAAATCCAGTTCAGCATCCCACTGGGGTAGGGAGGGGTTGGTGGGTTGGCAGATAGCCCTAAACTGCTCTTTCAAGGGCAGAGTGGTGTGAGGGCCATCCTGCAAGGGGTTACTGTGACCCTGTCAAGCTCTTCTCCATCCATCGCTGCATCTTTGGTGGAGGTTTTAATATGTGGAGTGTATTTGTGCTATTTGTTTTACTCTGGAATAAATATATGTAAGACATTGAGGAGAAAAAGGAGACCAAGGAAGTTACATCTCTGTGACACACGGAGATAAATATGGACAATTTACTTTGAACCTGAACCAGAGCAGCAAAGATTAGAGTACAAATTTCTGGTGTAGCAGGATGATGTGAAGGATTAAATCAGTATCACAAGAACAGTGTAGAAAAGCTTTGAGATTTCTAGGAGTTTCAAGACCTAGAATGTTGTTTCTGACAGGACTATTGAGCAAAGCCCTTTAAAGAGAGATTTTGTAGGCAGTCCTTCGACTTCGGAAAACTGGCGTGGAATTTTAAGATGTTCTGTCTTATGATTTCAGCTCAACTCTTAATACAGTTTAAAATTAAATAAATAATAGACTGCTTCTTATCTTGCCCGTTGTTCCAAAATATATGTTCCTGAATGCAAAGGGATGAATCAAAATGTGCAGTCATAATTATTAATATAAGAATATTACTCTTATGCTGCCACTTGATATAACATGTGATAATCTAGTCTACTGCAACTGGCATTCTAATGTTAGTCATAATTTTAACCAATAGACTTCATCTCAGAATTGTTTTAAAATATGAGATTAAAAAGAACTTTGAACAGATTTGACTTTGTAAAAAATGAAAATAACCTGCATTCCTCTCCAACTGATATAAAGACACTGCTGCAGTGAAAAACTGTGCCAGGAACCTCTTGATTTTTTTTACACTTCCTTCAAAATATGCATAACTCAATACAATGATTTGTGATCGCATTTTATCAATTGTCTCCAGTTTCTGGCCTTACTACAGAAAAATCATATTTTAAGTATTGTGGAGCCTTTTTAATATTTAGAGCTGAGTGTTGAAAATGTTGTGCAGTATTTTAAAAATAGAATAAGAGATTAACTAAGAAAATCAACTATCCTGGATATTATATACCAGGATCAATGCTAGATAAAGAATAAGCAAGAATTGATGGAAGCAGCTGTTATTTCTGATGTCAGGAAATGGAAACACACTGGTTTTGATATTATTCCAGACTGGTATTTCTTGTGGATTACTTGTGGGGAAAAGTGACAGTGTTAAAAAAGCTGACTTTGCTGGATCTGTAATATTTTGCAGGAGAACCACTTTTGGTGTCAGATCATTTCATAGATTTTCAAGGATTTATGACAGTAGTTGCAGGAAAATGTTTATTTTTTTCACAGTAAGATGAGCAAATCATATTTTACTTTTTCTTTAGTGTCAACATGAAATTCTAGTTATCTGCTGTTCAAGCACAGAAGTTATGCATACAAAAGCTTTCTTTTAATATTGTTCCAGGCAGATGACTTAAAATTAAAACATTACTGCTAATAAAATGTGTTTTGCAATGTTTGCTTTCTCAGTATGATATGGCTGGTATTTCACTATGTCTGGTCTTCTCCTTTGCTGCAAATACCACATTTGTTACACTGTGATGAGAATTTTTGTGGCAAACAAAAATTCACTGAGATTTGCACCACGAGGTTGTTCATTGATTGTCACATTAGCCCCTTTCTTGCCATAGTTCCACACACAGGTATCCAGAAATTAAAAACTGCTCAGACAGCTCTCTCAGAGGTCAAAAGTAAGATCCTTTGGGTGTGAGAAGGGAGGAGTATCAGGAAAGGTCCTCTTCCTGGTCCAGCTGAATACCATCACAGCCTGGACAATGAGGCCAGAAGAATTGCTCATGTTCTGGTGTGTTAGCAGCTGAAGGATGAGCTCAGGATACCCAGATGTGTCAAGAAGGAAAGTGCACAGGGTGGTGTGCAGCCATCTCACCCTGCTGGGGTCCTGAGCAGCTCGAGGCTGGTGTGCTGCTCACTGGAGCTTGCAGCCAGCTCAGCATTGTCCTGCATTGTCTCAGCAGGTCCTGGGTGTCACACTGCAGGAGAGGCGAGTGGTGCAGCCCTGCTCTGCATTTGCTCCCAGATTTTTCTTCAGATTTTCTTTCTTCAGTTTTGGAGTACTTTACTGTAAGAAGTCTGTTACAGAGTTAAGCTGGCCATGGTTGTGTTTACTTGGCTTTTTCACACTAGAGACTGCTTATTTGGTTGGTAGTTATTTGACTATGATTGAAACAAGTTCAAGGCACTATACCAGCTAAGATCCTAACCTAATAAATGGATGTAATTTTTATATCCAAGGATGATTTTGTTTCACTTCTCCTTACAAGACCTTAATTTCCTAAAGCATGTGGAGTACTAATGCCACTCAAATCATAGCTCTTTTATAAACTGAGCCACTGGAAGTCCAGTGGAAAATCCTTAAAAAAATTACTAGGCAAATTCCATTTTGCTTTAGCAAATCAAATGCTTCATGATGGATTTGCTGGAGAGATTGTTCACCCCAGCTTGATCAAACTGCATATTCTTTATCAGAAGTAATTTATACTCTACTTAAAATCTATACATATGAATAAACATTAGGAGAAAAAAGTTCTATGTGTAAAATATAATTCTCAACAGAAATTAAGTACTTTCATTTCAATGTATTGTAATACTTTTTATTTTTAAGCCAGTAATTGCACATTTAGCTTTTACCTCATAAAAATTGAAGAATATTAAGAGTTAATTACTTTTTGCTTTTTTTTCTTTGATCTAACTGGAACTAATCATATATATAAGGAACCACAGTGTGTGAAACTCAGAATCAAGTTCCATTCCCATTCAAAATTGCAACTGCACTGGGGCTGAAGCAACAAATAGCCTTGTGCTAGTCCCTCACATAAAGGTGAAATTCAAACTACATTATTTGGTTTTGTAACTGTTTTAATAAAAAATCCTGTCAGGAGTTAAGCAGTGATGATTTGTAATTTTTACAAATTAGAAACTGATGCTATTCCATTTTTGTTGCATTTTATCAGATTGTGGTAGCTAAACTTATATTTGTTGCATTTTGACAGTGTAGCTTCAGAAGACAAACTAAAGGATGCATCTTGCTGCAAGTTGCAACTCCATTCATATCATCACAGCTCAAAATATTTTTGGGACTTGACCAGTAAAAATCACAGTAGTGTTAATGAGCTTAATGATTCTAGCAACCAGATGAATGCAATGCTTTTAAAACTTTTATGCAAATACTATTTCTTTGTGAAATTCTTTGTATCTTGTCTTTCCCAGGGTTGCTCAAAAGAGGAGCTATTCCTTCAGGGCTATGGAACAGGGTGTTTGCCCACTCCTTGTGCTGTGGGGTCTGCCTGGATTAAGCACTGTGAGGACTGCTCTGAGTTACAGCTGGTGCAGTGATTCCTTCATCAGTAGCTTGCATCTGAGAGCAGCTGGGTCAGAATGTAATTGTGCCCTTTCTCATTGTTCCTGAACCCTGTGGCAGGGGCTCTGAGCAAGAGGTGCAGAGACAGGGGCTGCTGCCTCTGGGGACTGCCACCGCCTCTGGGTTGGCTTTGTGCTGCTCCAGTACCTGTACCTGGCCTGTTTTCTGTCCCAATGACATGCACTTAGCAAAAGAAGAAAACTAGAGTAGCTTATAGGATAAAAAATAATAGTACTTTCTTTTGAAGGGAATGGTACAACATTTTCTAAAAAAAACCACTGTGAATAACTCAACCCAGAGACAACAATTCAGTTACAAGTGCAACTGCTCATGGCAGCTAGTGCACTGAAATGGGTATTCTGCACTCCTCTTCAGGGGTAGATGGTGTGGGCTGGGAAACTGAGGGGAAAAATCAACATCATCATTGACTTTTATAAATGAAAGTAAAAATTCCAAGTCTTCACTTAGCATATGTTCAGTTGTATTTAATTATTATAGAGGTGTTCTCTTTGCATTAGCAGAAAGATATTCAGAAACTAAGTCAATATATTTTATTTTTCTAATAAGTGAACAACAAGAAGCTTCAGATGCATTTGTATCTTTCCTCTTTCATGCCCGTTGGGTTTTATCCTTTAGTACTATTAACAAATATTCCCAGACAGAGAAGTACTAGTGCTCAGGTACTCATGTCACATTCTGTTGTAAACACTCTCCTGCAACTTAAGTTAGTAGTGAAATTCTTCTATATGTTATTGAATGTACATGTTCAGAGGTTCTTTCAAGGATTGCAACTCTGTCTGTGTATTCCACAGAAATTATTGGAAGTGTACTATCATTCCAAAAGCTTTGTATTAGTGAATATTTTATGTATGTCACAGGGATCTGGGATATAATGATAGGAGCAAAAAAGCCCAGTATTGCATATATTCATGATTATATAAATAGTTTCTCTGCAAGAGGGTTAATTTCATAACCTCTTACTAACAGTTTAATTAAATGAGATTCCCGCTCTTTTGTTACTCAAATCGTCATTGAAACCACCATACCTGCAAAACTATGAGAGTAATGACAAATGTCCAGTATGTGTATACAGAAGTACTCTCTAACACTCTGGTTCTTAATCCAAGCTTTTTCATTCTCATTGAAACCCATGAATACAAAATAATATGAAAATCAACTACAGAAGGGCTGGAAGGCAGATAAAATAAATCAGTAAAATTGAGTGCCAACAATTTAATTAGTGTAATGTGTAGATAATACAGTAGAGAAAGATTAAAACTAAACAACACTTTCTTAGTAAACATATTTTCTTTCCCTTTCTTCTCACAGTCACCCTTTTATAGGCAGTCACTCACCAGTATTGTTCTTTTCAGACAGCTGTTACTATTTCTGTTGTTAATGCCTACTGTGGCTTTTGAGCAGTTTTGAAACAAAGCAGAGGCATGGCTACTCTTGCCTTTCCATCTATTTTTGCCTCTTTCCAGTGTTCGGTAATATAAATATCACTCATTCTGTCCTTCTAAAAATATCATTATAGAGCTTTATACATATGCTGATCAATATTGCTGAAGCTACATAGACTTCAGGGGGAAAAAAAAAGAAAGAACAAAACAATTTAGCTATTTATGATGCAAGACAGAATGGGACTGTTGTTCAAGCAAGGTTGTTTCTGTCCCCTTTTAATTTCAAAATTTTGGCATCAAATCTCACCCCTGCCTTTCTGCTTGATTTACCATTGATGTACCCCTTCTTTGGAGAAGGAATTTTCAGAGTCTGTATGTGTAATTAAACCTTATCATATTTAAAGAGTAAAATAAAACTCTTTAAGGAATGGAGTTAAGACCACTGTAATTAGCAATGCTGCTTAGAATTTTTACTTTCCCAGGACCCATAGATTTCAATTTTCTGTTACCAATCTCTCAGAAAGCTGTGTGTGTTTACTTATCTTAATGTCATAGCTTGCAAATATAAATTTCTCATCTTCACACTATCAGTTTGTTTCTGGGGATATAAGAAGTGAATATAACCTCTCTAAATCTTAGAGAGAGAGAGACAGTCTGTGTGGTTTTGTTCCCCCTAAAACATATGGAGTAGCAGATAATGACATCCTTTGGCTTCAAAATAACCCTGTCATTCTTTACGATAGAAGGAACAAACTTTTCAGAACTGTTTGTTATTTAGATAGTTGAAGATATTGCAATTTTTGAAGTTTTACCTCATAATCTGCTAAGTTTATATCATCGTATGACTTTTAGCTGTCTGGTAGTTCAGCCTCCAGTCATAAAAACACTCACATTTTTATTCCTGTACTTTCAGTATTTATTTTTTCCACCTGTAGCTGAAGTAGTTTGGTGCCTGAATTGGTGAAATTATTCCACTAGATAATTGCATCTGTGATCACATCTAATTACAGGAAGCAGAATGTGCTTGTGGCAGAGGAGATTAGGTTAAATGCTTTCTGTCTAATCAGTTCCCCAGCTACTGTCTCCTGGCAGTGCTTCCTTCCTAAATCCCATTTCTAGGGATGCCATGAATAAAATCTCCATGGCCTGTGCAAGTCCATGTCTTCAGAAGATTGTTTTTCTTTTCCGGTTTGAGGGGTCTGACATGGACTTAGGAGCAAGGTTGAACATTGGTCACCTTGCCAAAAGCATATGTGGGGCTCATACGTGGACTTTTGGTGCTTTTGGTGGACTTGTCAAGGTGGGTGTAAGGCCATGGGGAACTAGAGAGTGTCTGTGCTGCTGCTGCCTTGGGCTCTGCCATCCCGAGGGGGGACAGCTGGAATGGGTCCTGGGCAGGCTGGGGAAGCCCAGAGGGTCTGGCAGGGATAGTACAGCCCTGGGGGTGTCCCATGGGTATATATATATATATATATATATATATATATATATATATATATATACACATTTATATATTATTTATATTATTTCCTATGTCTGCCCTTTGTGAATATCAGCAAATCAGAGCTGCGTCCTCCAATGACCTCTGGCCAGGTACCATAGTCACAGATGTGCTTCAGTGCCAGAGCACTGAGGCAGGGTGGGGCATTCCACAATTTAAAAACTTGTTATGGCACAAAATAATGAGAAATAACTCCTTGGGTTATTTTTATGCATGAAAACCAAAGGGTTCTTGGTCAAAGACACCAGTAAGACCAGAGTTGCATCTAATATTTATGCAGTATTATGGCACATTGTTTGTGTTCCTGCAACCATGCTGCTGAAGCAGCTTAAATTCAACAGTAACCTCAAACTTAATATAGTTAATCTAAATATTCCTTATTTGTCTGCAAAGTATGGAGGGACAAAAGCTGTTGCTATAAGCAATAAGTAACCTGAAATAAAAAAAAATGAAAAAAAAAAGAAAAAAAATTTGCTTTTTAGTCTATGGCAAATTTTTTCATTTATAATTAATATTAATGATGTATGCAAGACTTTTTTTATTGTCACACGTGATGCATGAAGGTACAAAGGAACCTGGAGTGGTTGCTTAGCTGTATTTTCTGAACACAGAAAAAATATTCTGAACATTGAGAAGGCATCCTTTGTTTTTTAAAATTATTTTAATATATGATTTTGAAATCAGGATTATCCTCTGTCATCATAATGAGATTACTAGCAAAAATAGTTAGCCTTTTTAATGAACCATGTAATGAATCACATTTGAGACTAATATGAGAATAAAACTGACCTCCAAATCAATGCTTTCAATCTTGACTGTATTTTCAGAAAATCCAGTCAAGTTCAGTGAAAGCTTCCATGTGCACTTTGAGTACCAGGCAAGCAGCAGGGATAGAAAAATTTGAATTTAGACTGCTGGTTTGGAAAATTTAGCTTTTCTTATCACCTCCATGACTGGCAATAAACCGCACTTACTTCTTTCCTTCCTTATCCTGTGGTTATAGAGTAGGTTTAGCAATCCAGAAATTGATATTTAATTGAAATTCACCTTGCTTTCTAGCAGTGGTTAATTCTCATTCATTAATTTGCTCAATTGGGTCAGTTTGTAACAGTGAAACAATGCTAGTAAAGGCTATTTATTATCAAGCAGTCACGTGTCAAGACTATTGCAAATTACTAGACAATTATTGCTGGTCCAGAGCATGTTGCCATAATTTCAGTTCAAAAAGGTATATGGTTTTAGACTGTGGATCAGGAAATTAAGGGTACTAAACGTTACATATGGTAGGCACATAAAATTTAGCCTTCAAGATTTCTAATAGACTTAAATGTTAGACTTAAAGGCAAAACATCTCCATCAAGGAAGTGTTGGAATGGTCTGTGCAGAGATGTGTGTGTTGTCTGTCCTTTGAGGCTTTCAGGACTTGTCTGGATCAAGCCCTGCTAACCTGATCCAACCTCATAACTGACCGTGCTTTTGAGCAGGAGGTTGGACTGCTCCTCACTTATCTTCTGGTTCTCTTCCCTGATGTGATTTACATTGAATTGACTATTTGAAAGCACTTCTCAGAAAAGGGGAACCGAACTGCTGCAGGTAAGTGAAGTAGATGCTAGAAAGCTACACAGTCTGGTTATTTTCAGTGTCAAACACTTCAAAGCTTTATCTTTATGTTGTCTTTTTACTTACATCATTGTGTTTTATCAGAATGGAAACAATTGTTTCAAGATAAAATTTCTTATAGGACTTTCTGGCCCAAATTCAAAGCCATAGACTTTTAAATATGCCACAGTTAAGAAAGTATCTGAAAAAGTAATCAAACGACTTATTGGATAGCACTGTTGTTGATCACATGTTGCTTGAAAAAACTATCACAAATTTAGAAAATCACCACTGTTTAAAACTTTTATCATTTTTATTGTCATTCTTTAGAGAGATTCTGGTGTTATCTCTCATAAAGGTGACAGACTGCCGTGGATTTCTTTGGGTTTGTCTCCATTTTGATGGTTTTAATCAGTGTTGAGTTCCTTTATTATGACATATTTTTTTGCTGCTGATTTTCAGCTTCTGTATTTTTCCCCCAGCATAGCTTGAATCAATTTGTGTAGCAACTGCAAAAATGCTGAAGAGAATTATTTTGGTAGCCTTTTTTACTATTAAAAAATAATAATAAAGGAAATATGAACAATATGGAATTACTTGTTAACAACACACTGCAGAATGGATGCATAGCTTAAATACAAGGTAGTTAATTATTAGGATATTTCAACAGTTTAAGTTTTTTCCTTCTTGAAATTTTAATGTAAGAATAGAACATGAGG
Source organism: Lonchura striata (assembly GCF_050655825.1). Taxonomy (NCBI): domain Eukaryota; kingdom Metazoa; phylum Chordata; class Aves; order Passeriformes; family Estrildidae; genus Lonchura; species Lonchura striata. Next base: position 24,618,206 of record NC_140706.1, on the reverse strand, counting down.
CACTAGTAACTAGGATTATAAAAAAAAAATGTTGGATATTCCTCTTGCTTTTTCCACATTACTGAAAAGATTGCTGAAGTGATGTAGCTGAAGGTTCTTTGTGCTGTTAAGAATTCCCTTATGACAACAGAACAGAAATATTGTTTGCTTTGACTGATACCTAATAGTTAAATATAGATACAGGATCATAGAGAAGGGGCATAATAAAAAGAACTTAATTAAGTTCTTGTGTCAGTTGTAGGTTGTCAAAACACTCAGTATCAATGAAATGGTGTCAGTTATGCCTAGTAATATGTTTTCTTCTCAAAAGTTATTCTTCTAGGCGAGGCATATGTTGTTAAGGTATAGTGTATTTCAATAACTGTTTATTGCAATGGAGGGACTGGGCAGATTGGTACAGATACCCTTGTTATGAGCTCACCTGCATCCACTTAGACAACAGCTGGATGTCTTGATGCTGTCAACTAGTCTGTCCCTCTATGGTCACATGAAATATAAATCAAAAATTAAGTGACACGGTATTCAAAACCGTGTTGGCTTGTGTTGTGTGAACTTTCAGTCATTGATGTAGCTTATATTCTGAAGAGAGTTTTGTTCATCCTGTAAAGAGGATGATACAGAATATCTGTACCAGCAATAAATAAAACTCTTTTGCTACAGTTCTGAAAAGAAGTCGGCAATAGCTTTAATCAAGAGGTTAAAATTCTGGATCATAATGGCAGTAATATAGAGATTAGAACAAGTTGTATAAATACTAAATAATATAAAGGTGTTTGTAATCACTGGTCTTTCTGAAGGATCTGTAACTTTTGTAAATTTATCCTATATATGCTCCATTGGATCATGTCATGTGTACTTAACTTCACCTGTACAAAGATGGTCCAAGCAAAACAGGTCAAATCCTTTGCATGTTCACTGAACAATTGTAGGTAATTTCACAGGACATAAAACAAAGGAAACTGGGGCTGCATGGAAAGAAATGTTTGGAAGACAAGAAAATCTTCAGCTAGTACACGAAGTGGCAAAATACAAAAATTTCTGATTTTCTGTTCTTGCAGATTGCTATGTTGCAATGCTTTCCATATAACATGATTTAGAGAATTGAGTCTTGAAACTGTAAATCTGCAGTAAAATATGTGGAAAAGCTCTTTTCTACCAAGAGATTCCTACCATTAAATACTGTAGAATTTTAGTTTCAAAAAGTTACACCAAATGAGGCTGCTAGGACTAAGGGTTCTGCTAAGTTTGTCTGACATGATGCAGTACCATCTAATGGAATCCATTGCTCAGGTCAGAGATTTTCCTTAAAAGGGGTGGCTTCTGTGCTTTACCATAAAGTGGAATAAGGAATGTTATGAATATCATGAATAGGTATTCAAAATTGATGGAAGTCAGTAGAATTTCATCTGCCTTTTTGTAAATGTTCTTTATATTTTTTCTTTTCTATTTTTCCTATTCCTTTGTTATATTGATTTTCCACACTAGATGGCAGTGCCTTAGCACTAGTGCATGACAGGGGAATTGATTTAATTTATCCAGGGGGGAAGAAATCCTTCTGTTTCATGTTTCCTTCTACATACACAGCTTAAAGAATTGCAGGTGGGAGACTGGGTTTTGATGAGCCACATATGGATGGGCAAAGAAAAATGCAAATTTTCTTTTCCTTTTTCTTTACAAAAATGGAAGTCTATTCAAGCTGATCGAACCAGGCTTGCATTGGCTGGATGTGAGATGAACTGGGGCTGTCTTTCAATGCTATCCCCAAGGAATTGCATTCATAGGAACTTCAAGTGAAAAGCTGTATTGAGTTAGAGCTGAGAGTGCAGCTAGACTCTGAGCAGATTGCCTCACAGTTTTGAGCCATATGTTGTCTATACTGAGAAATCAGTGAGAGAAAACACAGCTTCTTTCTCTTTCCAAGAAAACCAAGTGCTGGAGGGGTGGTGGTGGAGAGCTGAGAGGTGCTGGGGTGCACCTAGATATGCTGTTTTAGTGCTGGAAAATTGCTGGAGCTTATAATTCCGCCTATGAACTGGGATGCAATCCTGGACTGTGTGTTAGTCGAAAGACTGGAAGTTTGATGACTTGAAGTATTTTAACTAAAATGTTATTGGAATGAGGATTGAGGGACACCATGATTAGAAACAAATGGGCTCTGGAGGAGTAAATGTGGCAGTAATAGGTGAAGGCTAAAAGCTGGAAGTTAGTAGTTGGAGTTAAATTTTAAATTAGTAAACAATGTTCAAAATTTATGGATGAGGTCCTTGAAAACAGAGGGTTATTAAAGCAAGAATCTGTCTCTATTATTCGTATTTTCAACCTTCTTGAAAGAAAACCTCCAGTTAATGCTCTGAAAAGAGGGGACAGAAGCTTTAAAAACAATAAATACCAAGAGATTCTTCAGTGAAGACAAAAGAAATAGATATATCATTATCAGGAGAAATTAAATGCAATAAAAGAGTAGGAAAAAAAAGAAGACACCTGACATAGGATTGATTGACTGTATGAGGAATAGATGAAAGGAAGAAGGTATAAAAGCACATGAAAAAAAAAAAACAAAAAAAAAATAGAAAGGCAAGAGTTGTCAGAGATATTTTCTCTTTGTAAAATGTATTAAGATTATTCTCATTGTATGGTTTATTCAAAAATAAGATGGTTTCAAGTTTTTTTCCAATTTATACTTCACAAAGGAAAATTGGATGCAATGCCTTCACCTTTTTCATTGGAGTTAAACCTTTAAGAATTTGGAAGGCTCTTGCCTGAGGCTGGGAAGCATACTGCCATGAATACATTTTCTTAAAGAAAATTTACTTTAACTTGGTGTCTCCTGGGACCTCACTGCATGTATCTTCTGTCTTATTTATTCAGTTATTTTTTTTGCTACATCCCTCCTGAATGAGCTGGATAAAGCAAAACTGAAATACAGGAAAACAAATTTTCTCTTACTTTTTTACTGGATCTGCCATAGCGGAAATTTCATTAATACTGCCGGAAGGAAGGCAAGCCAAATAGATGTTTATCTGTCTTCTACTGCAGCATTCACAGAAACTGAATATTTTTTCAAAATATGCTGCTATTTGCTGTCATTTTTTGCATGTCACAGAAAGTGATAGTCCTGTCTATAACTTATTACATAACTCTGCCAGAGCAAAAGATGCAGATGGCTTACTATAAACATGCAATTCAAATTATATTTGATAGTAATGCTTAGATGATTCCTTGCTAGTTAGAGGAAGCAACAAATGGTTCTAAGTCGGATTTTGGTGCAGGAAAATGAGCCTTAGTCTTGGGGCAGCTATGTGGGAGGTAAAATTTGCCAGTTCTTTAAATGAGAGAGAGCAAATGATTGAATATAGACTTCCCCACCTCCCAGATGAATTTTTTAACTGCAAGGTTAGATTGTCAAGGAATGTACCTATTCATTTTGCAAGAGGGATTTTTTTCTTTCTGAATTTGAATATAAATATTTTCCCTCAGAGAATTTCAGAAAATAGAAACTTGCCTTCCAATTAGGCTTCTTCACATCAGTAGAAAGAATGACACAACGTTTGAGAAAAAATTATTTATATGGACAGTCTTATGTGGAAATTTGAACTTGGGGATGTTACTTGTTGATTGTTTTTGTGTTCTGTCATGTTTGGTTCTCTTTCATATTGTGGTGGAAGGTAAAACTGGGATTTTCCGTTGGTACAAGGAGTTTCACTCTTCCAAAGTACTCACTTCTTAAGACTGGTTTATAGAGATTATTCAGAGGTAGGGAGGCCCACTGGATACCTGTAGCCATTCTGTTGCCATTTTCTCTTTTTTTTTTTAATTAGCCATGTCCAACACTTTGCAAAAGAGAAGAGCCCTTTTATTTTTTTTTTGTTCATGCAAGCTGAGAGAAGTTCACTCTAATAGAAGATTTTTATCTTGCTCATTCTGATTGAATCTGTAGAACAAATGAATGCCAGGATACTTCAAACCACCCAAATGATTTATCTTTACTCATATTCGTGATTTAATTGAAAGCAGGAGATTTGTCTTTAAAAATTGGGTTTTGTAAGCATAAGGATTATCCTTGTTTGTTAAATGCAAACACTTCTGATTAAAACTTGTATTTCCTAAAACATCATTGTGCTCTTCTGGATTGTTTTCTTGGGTTTACTCTGGCTGTGTTCCTGAAAAAAACCCAAACAGAATGTCAACTCTGTCCTGTTCTGATAATCATAATTTCTTCACGAAGAAAACATTCAAGGTGTTCTCTTTAGCTAGCGCGGCTTATTGGTTTGCACTGCTGCTTCCCCTTCCCACTATTTTGTTGGCCTCCTTCTGATTCTAAAAATGTACAGGAACAAGAGAGCTGCCACTCTTGCCAAATTAATGTTAGCATTTCTCATTGCAGCTTTTATGCCATCCTCTTGGTCAAGTTTTGTAGATTGCACGTGAAGTACTCCAGTCATTGCCTAGAAGTTATCCTTCTGACTCACTGGACTTCAGGGAAACATCTTAATTATAAATTCAGTTGTGAATGGCTTTTCTTGTCAGATACTCTTGCAGTATGCTCATTAAGTACTCTAGCTGTCTTCCTGATTTTTACCTCCTTTCCTTTATTTGGATATGTACAGCTTCTTTTCTTCTCTTGCCATTACAGAAGGATTTGCACTGGAAGTGACCTTAATGAGCAAGGACACTTTTCACTAGACCAGGTTGCTCAAAGTTCCATCCAATCTGATCTTGAACACTTTCAGGTGTGGGGCATCCACAGCTTCTCTGGGCAACCTGTTCCAATGCCTCACCATCCACACAGTGAAAAGATTCCCCTCAATATCTCATTCTTATCTAAACCTACCCTCTTTTAATTTAAAGCCATTCCCCCTAGTCCTCTCATTACATGTTCTTGTAGAAAGTCCCTCTTCAGCTTTCCTGCAGGTCCCTTTGAATTTCTAGAAGGTGCTATAAAGTTCCCCTGGAGCCTTCTACTCTCCAGGCTGAACAACCCAAACTTTCTCAGCCTGTCCTTCTAGGAGAAGTGCTCCAGCCTTTTGATCAGCTTGGTCCTGGACTTGTTCCAACTGGCAATAAGGCAACTAAAACCTCACTTGATGAGACACTTAAAAGGGCTTACTTTTCTTTACATATTCTGAGTTGGATGCACAGGAGAAACACCAACAAGATATTTTCAAGAGGTCAAAACAAAAAAAAACCAAAGCCTTTACTGCCAACTTAGAAAATCAGAAAACTTTGGCAAAAGCTTTTGAGCAGTGTTTAATCAACTTAAAGCATTCCACAGAACATTAGATTAGCCCATTCAGCTTAGCAAACTCCAAGCCTATCTGACTTTAAAATTCTCAAAATGTTACTCAAAATTCTGAGAAGAGGTAATTGGGAAAAGACAGAAAAGGTACAGAAAAGAACAAATAGTAACTACCACTCATGATTCCAGCTGTGTTCAATAGATAGAAATTCCAGGAGGAGGGATGGTCATGATATACAGGATGAGGTTGGTCTTCTGGGCTGTGAATGTGCATTGCTGGGTCATGTTGGTCATACTTCTCTTCAGGGGCTTATAAATTAATTCATTATGCTTTCCACTGCGATACTGTTTTTCCTTTACATTTATTTTCTCAATTTTGTGTGCATTTTGGTGTTTCTGGTGTTTCTGCATTTAGTCCACTCTATTGCATTTTATTTCATTGGTAGCAAAATTAAAACCTTTAGAAGACATCAGCTTTGATTGTTTTTTTAATTTTCTTTGTTTTCTCATTTCCATCACGCCACACATATGGAAAACAGCTGGTTCTCTTGTTGGCATTTCTTAACTGTTACTTCCTATGGTCACATGCTGGTCTAAATAAATGCAAGTTCTTTGGGTGGCACAATAGAAACAAGAGAGTAGTATTTTCTTTATAAAATGCTATGCTTCCTTTTTTTTCTTTCAGTTCATTTTTTTTAATAGGGGCTGAATTACATAATTTCACTGTTTATGCTGTCTTAATTTACTGCATTTATGAGTAAAATTCTGCAGCATACTCAGAATTATTTACTACTTTTTTTTGCTGCTGTAGATACAAATCCTCAGTCCATCTAGAAAAAGAGTTGTTTGCTAGAGAGAAGCTTCATACTCAACTGGAGAGGTGAGAAGCTTCTATATTCTGCAGAGCTCAGTGACTGCGTTCTGCTGGGGGATGTACAACAACAGCCAGATTAGCATTTTTCACGCTGTCATTTCAGGTGCCCTGGGTTATTCACAGTCAGTAGACTTGGTCAGCAGCTCATGCAAGTCCCTCACTGATGCGTAAGGACACTTTCTCATCAGGTGAAGCCACTTCTCTAAAAAATTTAAAAGTGAGATTATGGGCAGCAGAATACCTTGGGATGTCCAAGTTCCCACCAAGCCAGCTCTCCAGTGAATGTTTTCCTGCTTTACAGACAGATGCCTGCACTAGCTAAGCCAAGGCAAGTGTTTGGCCCTCCAGTTTCCAATGCAGGCTGTGGCTACTATTGAAATCTGTATAGGGATCTTTTTTAAATTTTAGCAAATGCCTATTTCTTTCAGATGCAGAGCAGTTATGCCACTTTTTTAATGTGGAGACCAGAGGATTGACAGGGCATACTATTCAAAAGTTGGTGTATGTGGTAAATTGTGGCTGGCCTTGCAGTGCACAAGTAATAAAGCTCTATGCATTTTTATTTCTTAAGACAGACACACTTACAAAAATTAGGCAAATTATTAAATAACAGCTAATAAGATGTTGGAGTCTATATTTCTATATTTTTATCCATTTTTTTGGTTTTTTGAAGTTTTTAAACTTTCTGCCTCATTTCAGAAAGTCACCAGAATTTATGTTAGTGTGCTGTCTAATGATTGGAGCAAAGGTATGAGGTGGATGTCCTTCCCACTGTTAGAGGCAATAACTTACAAAACTAGATTGTAATAATATCTGTGTTAATATTACTACATCATTATGGAGTGAATTTTCTTATCTTTAAAAAAGTTTCTAAGAAGCCAATTTTACTCAACTTGAAAGTTATTCATTTAAAAGAACTTTAAAAGCTATCCCAAAAATTAAACATCTATTGGCTATTTCTATTACTTGTATTGTATCCTGTGGATTTGATTTTCCAGTTTAGGTATGCAATTTTAGCATTGCCTCATTGTCATTTTAGCTTTGTGAAATTTTATATTGAAGTGAGTGTTTATGGAAAATACTGTTCTCTACAAGAGAATCATGAAGCATTAAAATTCAAGAGGAGTTGTCTGAGGGGGAAGGGAACATCATATTCAATCATGCTATTTCTTAAGAAGTCAACAACAAAAGACACAGGATATTTATCTGAAATGATCACAGCAGTGTATACAGACAGAAGGCAAAAACAGATCTGGCACTTTAATTTAAATATTCAAAATGGCTGGTCCTGTGGAACTTGTTTACCACTATCAAAATTATTCTTTTCCTTCCTTTGGAAGCTTGTTACAGTTTGGGATGCTGCATGCTGGCATTGGTTGTGCTGCTCCCCACATCTCTATTTCTGACATTTGGTTACAGTGGTGGTGGTGCTGGGGCAGGCATGGGCAAATCAGGCTGGTGTCTGAGGAGAGGGTGCGAGATGCTTGGTAGAGACAAAAAGTCAAGGCAGACAGAGAAGGCTGGGAATGAGAAGGGCAAAGTGAGAGAAAGCATTTTTAATTTCTGAATGGCTAAGAATGACTTAATTGATCATCTGCTAATACAAAACCCAGAACACAGTGGAGTCACAAATACATTCCTGTTGGACTTTGATGGATGTACCTGATATTTATCATTTTGGGTCTTAGTACACTCACTTTCCTCTTTGACATTTAAAGTATCAGTGGAATTAAATCTTGTAAAATGAAACATCCACCCTAAAACATTCTCTTCCATTAGCTTTAATCTATATGTTTTAGTACCAGTCACTATTTGTTAACTGTATCAGAGAGACCAATTAAAAAATATTTCAAAAAAGCTAGAGAAGATTTGTTTGATGCAATGAAGAGACGAAACCTCAGTTCTTGCATGTTCTTCCCAAATCCCATTATAGATTTTCCTCCATTCTTAAACCACATATAATGTATTTTTCCTCCTTTCATTTGCATTTTTAAAATCATTTAAGTTGGGATGATGTTAATTTTTATTTGAAGCATTTGCCAAAATTCCTTAGGCAAGGGTTGTTGAATTTGCACTCTGAGTGTGTAATTCTCCTTTCCCTGACTGGAGGGTGGAACTTGTTTCTGAGTGTGATGGTTTTTAGGAATATAAATAATGAATGCTACCTCACACCTCCTCTCAGCTTACAAAAGATTTTAAATCCTCCTAAAAGACTTGGCTCAGTGGTGGATTTGGCAGTGTCAGGTTAACTTCATAGTCTTAAAGGTCTTTTCCAACCAAAATGATTAAGTGATTTTATGACATTGTTTGATTTTCTAGTAAATGAAAATGTGTGAAAAGAAAAAGGAAAAAAAAACCCACCTGCCTATTACAGTATTATACATACTATTATAGTAACATGTATGAAATATTTGCAGAAGTTTGATTTTATTACGTGCTTCTATTATCTGAATAGATCAGTCTGGTATGAATAGATCAGTCTGGCATAATGAATTTTGCTTCACATTTTACTGGGTTCCAACTTGTCATGGCAATACAGACAGCAGTCAGTGTGACATGTAGATGAAGGCAGTTTAGCTTTGTGTTGTCACAGAAGTTTTATTCATCTACTGTATTTATTTAATGGAGGAGCCTAGTGAAGGAAGCTGCAATACTTTAGCTTCATGTTGTTACAGTTCTCTTATGAAAAACATAGCCTAGTATGGACAGTTTGAAAACCTATTTATTTTCCTTAACTGTTGGTGTTGTATATCTTTGTGTTTCAAAACTGCTAATATTTGTTGCCCAGCTGGTGATGTAAGGATATTCTTTATTCTGTTCTCTGTAAGTACAATCCCTCTAAAGTAATAACTCTGGGGCTGGTACAATTCCTGCAAATATAGCAGTGAGCCACAAACCCACACATTCATGGTTGCTTAAGTAGTTCTGCTGAGCAGGAATATGAAGCATTAACTTGAACTGAGGTCTGGCACAAATCAGTCTCATTCTGCTTCATTTTTTGCTTTGAAGAGTATTTAAATTAATGAGGTACAATAATAATTTTATTTCTGTAAGATAAAATATAATTGATCATATCATAATGTGGTCTGCAAAGATTAGAGATTCTTAGGTCTTTCTAGTGTGGCTGTGTGGGAGTGGAGTGACAGATATTCCTCGTATCACAGGTCTTCCTTTCTGTAGGTTAGTAATGAATCTTAATTTTATACATAACCCTGCATCTCCTTTTATAGGAAGGAAATCAATTATCATGCAGAATTGCGTGAGGTGGATTATTTCCTCCCTCAATCCTCATTTAGGAATACATTCTGTATCTCAAGACCAAGGGTAAAGATAAAATAACAGATTTCCTCTAGTAACCCATTGAGAGACCTATAGCCTTTTCTTTTACTGCTCTCTCTGTGTAACTTCCAGCTTTACTAATTGGCTTGTAGGAAAGTAGGATGCAAGTGGGGGAGCGATGCTCCAAATTCTAAAGAGCTAATCTTTTGCATTAGTAAGTAAATGTACATCATCCTCTATCAATTTAAATGTACATCTGCATGAATTTAGGAACTATCACTTTGTTCACTGTCACTACTTTTGTTGGTTAGAAAACACTTTAAAATATCCAGTCTTCGCTTTAAACAATTTATTCTTTTTAAGTGCTGCTACTGCCACAGTTCACATAGGTCTTCTTCCACTAAAAGAACAATCAGATATTTCAAGTGTTTTGGTTTACTAGGATGCACAAGTTATGATTTTTTCATGTGCTATTATTTGATTCCTCTGATCTCTAGTAGATATTTGATTCTGTTTAACTGTTCATTTTCTGAAGAGGGAATGATAAAGATTACATTTAATGAGTTTTTATAGTTGCTGTGGCTTTTACACATTTTAGGATAACATTCATTATTTTCACATAGCCAAGTCATGTGGACATTATTTTATCCAATTAAGATAGTAATGTTTTTCACATGCCTTGTTTTCTTCAGATGACAAATCTCTTGTCATTAGTGCAGCAATCAGTTCACTTGGTAGTAGTATTACATTTCACTCCATTACATTTCACACTACCTTGATTCTCTGATGATCTTTTGGTCCTAGCTTATTAACTTGTCTGAACCCTCTATTGCTGGGAAGGTTTTTCTTGATCTCTTATGTTTCTGGATGTTTTTTTCTTGTCTATAAGCTGCTGTGTCTGTTTCCCACCATGTTGCAACCATGCTGCAACCCTCACAACCTAGAGATACAGGACAGTGTGCCCAGGCAAATGTGAAGCTGCTCTTTTTCGTTTTGTTTTCTTCAGGTTTTTTTTTGGGTTTTTTTTTTTTTGGTGGTTTGTTTGTTTTTGGTTTTTTTAAAATATAAAATTCTCAGAATAACAGCATCATATAAGTTGTAAAAGACCTTCAAGATCATTTAATCCAACCTTTGACTGACCAGCACTTTGTCAACTACACCATGGCACTAAGTGCACGTCCAATTATTTCTCGAGCACCTGCAGGGATGGTGACTCCACCACATCCCTGGGCAGTCGATTACAATCCTTAACAATCTTTTTTGTGAAGAAATTTCTCTTGATGTCTAACCTTAACCTCCCCTGGCTCAACCTGAGGCCATGCTATTGCTGGCTGCTTGGGAGAAGAGACTGATGCTCTTGGATCAGTCCTGGCTACCGCCTCCTTTCAGGTAGTTGTAGAGAGTCATAAAAAAGCCTCCTTTTCTCCAGGACAGAAAAACCAGCTTCCTCAGCTGGTTCTCACAAGCCTTGTGCTCCAGCTCTGTTACCTTCTCTGGACACACTACAGCTCCTCAATGTCCTCTTGTAGTGAGGGGTCCGAACTGGACACAGGATTCAAGGTGTGGCCTCAGGTGCAGGACCTAGTACTTCTCTTTCTATAAACTATTTTTTAACATGTGGTTTTAGTGGCTACTTGAGTGGGGTAGTCCAGATACTTTTTCATATTACTTTAGATTCACTGTTGTTTGTTATACTGTGCATTTGTTTTGACAGCCAGTCTTCACTGGGGATTTTTTGCATTATTTTTATAAAAATGTAAACCTATATTTGTTAAAAAAATATAGATCTAGTGCTGGGGAATACAATTAAGAATAACCTTTGGACATCATATATATATGTGTGTGTGTGTATGTGTGTGCATGTAAACATATATATATATCTTAACACAAAGATTACAAAAGAAATTTGGGAAGAAGGATTCTGTTAAAGGCAAAAGAAAATCACTGACTGGCATTTTTTGGTTGTGCAGCAAAACATCAATATGTTATAATACACAGTCTCTACTTTCAGTGTTGTGTTTATTCCATCAGCATTTAATGCTGACAGGTGCGACAGCTGACATTCTCATTAATCTCACTTTATTTTATGTAGAATTAAAAGGAAATGTAGATAAGAGTTGCTGACTATGGGATTTCAGAAGTTTCTTTTTGACTGTTTTGGTGCATAAACTGCTGAGCACTCTGTAGCTATAAAATCTCCTTGCTTTTTGAAATTTCCAGAGCTACTATAGAAACAATGGAAAAGACACTTAAAAAAAAAAAAAAAAAAAAAAAGGCAAAACAAAAAGACCTTCAAACAGCTAAAGACTGTAAAAGAAAATTCCTTACAATGTGATTGTCATAAACATCAAACAGAAAACAAATATTTTTCAGATCATCAGTGCAGTTTTGTTTTTCCTTGGGAAACATATTTTTTTAGTTTGATCTTTTTTTTCATTAGACCAAACCCCTGACCTTGTATCTCAAGTGTTAACAGAAGGTAAGAGAAGCCATGAGGAATGCCAGAATGAGCTGTGGGTAAGATTAAGCTGAAAACAAAGAACAGCAGAACACTCACTTTCATTTATCACAACTTCCTAATTGACAATTATGTTAGTTACGGAAATTCTTACAATAAATACAGTTTTTTTGGTTTTTGTTTTTTTTTTTTTCCCAAGATAATTCCTTGGTTATGCAATCTGGAATAATCTCCAGCACTGAGCACAGCGGTCTACTATGCATCTGTGTTACATTTGATTTTTAGTCTGTTACCAAATAATGTGCTTTTGGTCAAAAAGACAGCCTCTCACCTTGGTGCATACTTGGTGCGTCTCTTGGTGAGTATTAGTAATATTATTTTCAGACTTGTTTAGTCCATCACAGTTGGGATAGTAGTGTTCAAAGTGGAGGAAATAGCTGTCAGACTTTTGCCTTTTTCTGGTCAAAACAGTGTTTCTTGTGTTCTAAGAATCTAGAAAGTGCTTAATATTGTTACTGATGCCTTTTTTTTTTTTAATAGCTATCTCTTTTTTAATGGAATCATAGAATAATTTGGGTTGGAGAGGATCTTTTAAAAGACATCTACTCCAACCCACATGCAATGAGCAGGGATATCTTCAACCAAATTAGTGTGCTCAAAGCCTGTCCATCCTGACCTGGAATGTTTCATGGGACTGGGCATCCACTACCTCTCTGGGCAACCTGTTTCAGTGTTTCACCACCCTTATGGTAAAAAAACCCTAATTTGACCCTTGTCCTATCACAGCAGGCCCTTCTAAAATTTATCTATGACACCATAATAAATCTTGCAGTTTGACTTGGGATCTCAGTATAAGCTGAACACAGACACAAGGGTGTTCCCCGGGTATTTGATTTTTTTCAATTTTTATACACTTATTTTTCTATTACTAATAACTAAGAATCTTTAATCATACCATTAAAATGTGGGTTGAATAATTTGTTACTTTCACGCTTTTCATGATTTAATATTTGCTGCTCTGTAGATAATTTTGTCCCTTAGTTTAATGTGAAATTGCTTTAATTATATCTCGAGCTCTACATTTTCCTCTTACCTGATACTAAAGATATCCATTAGAAAGGGATGCTACAATTCTGACAAAAATTAAGCAACAAATTTGATACCTGCTGTGAGTGTTCAGAAAACTGCTCCCAGCTGTGGTATTAATATTGCATTGTTTATCAGGAAGGTAACTTGCAGGGTTATTTAAAGTTAAAGGCCAGGGTTATCTCCCACTGAGATAACAGCAGTATATTTCTTTGTAGAAAATGATTGGTCTAATTATGGTTTTTAACTAGGGTAGACATACGACTACATACATTGGGGTTAAAATGATTTTATATTATATATTTAGCTCTAAATTGTCCTGGATTCGAATATACTTTTAATTTTTTACATAGTAGCCTGTTGCCTTGGATTTGGATATTGTTGTTACTGAACTTTATTTTAGTGATTCAAGAAAATTAGCTTCATAGAATTCTTGTAATTCTTGAACATTTGAATGTTTTAAAAGCAAAATATGCTTTTTTTGGTGGGTTAAAGAATGTTACTGATTATATTATTTTTTTAAACACTAATAATTTGAAGGGGAAATTATAAATTTAGCATGTGTAAGAGTGAAATGGGCACACTGGGTTGTAGTCTGTCAGAATTCTACATTTCCCAGGAGTAAATAAAAACATGAAAAGACCATTTAGTCTTTCTGCAGCAGTCTTCAGTCATATCATGTCGTTCATAGTGGTTCCCAAAGTTTGTAGTAAAAATATTTCTAGATCCTATGGTTGAAGCTAAACAGATAGGCTGACAGCCATGTCTGTCATCAGGGACAATAAAAGTGCAATCGTATGAGAAGGTAAACACCAGCAATTAGTCTTATTTCTCTTGGTGAGTATTAGTAATATTATTTTCAGACTTGTTTAGTCCATCACAGTTGAGATTTTAATGCTCTTTCAATACATGATTTAGTGCTCATATCATCTCCAGAATGTGTGAGATTACCATTTCCTTTAAATAAAGAGTAATGCAATCAGAGAATAAAATACAAATCTGCAAAGCATTTTTAAGTGCTACACTATGCATATGAGAAACTGGAGATTGTAGTGCTTTGCAGAATCAAATCACAGGTGAGGAATTACATGAATAAACGTAGGTGCTTGAAATAGAAAAAAAAGGAAGAAGAAAAATACTTTTAGTCTTTTCAGTGCAAATTGGGGAAAGTCATTATGAGAAGTGTTATCTTAGTGAACAAGCAGCTAAGGCTCTGGAGATTTCGAGCGCTCATTCAGTAAACAGCATATGGCAAGGAAAAGCTTCCCTTTGCTTGTAGCCACTGTTGGAGGTTACGTGTTTAATAAATGGGCTGAGCTCATCCAGATGCAGTCAGCTCTTGATTATTCAAGGATAAATCTTTCAGAGTCAGGGTTCAGTGTGCCGTTGATGCAGAGACACTGGAGCTGGCTCTGCATGGGCTGGTTTGATTCCAGGAGGAGGGCAGGCATGCCCAGGCTGAGTGCACAGTATGTTCTTGACTGTTTGCCTGGTGCTGGCTGGGGGATTTCCCCATTCCACACTCATCAGCAGCACTGCCCTTCTCCCACTGCACCATTGCAGTGTGTTCTTATGACCAAGTTTTACATTTGTCTCGCATCATACTTGAGTTTGATTTGCCCAGGCTATCCAACCCCTTTAGAGTCTGAGAGTATAAGGAAGACCTGATGGTTGCCAGTTGTTTTCTCTTGACATTTTTTATGTACCAATTTCTAGGAAACTATATTAGAACTAGGAATGAAATAAAAAATGCTAATTTCAAAGTTATAGCTTACATGTGACTTTAAAATTAGGCTTACGTTGTGTTTTAGAGATAGGATTCATTATCTCTTCTAGAGTCAAAAAGACATTCCCACTACTATTTACTTAGACGTTTTGTTTGCCTTGGGCTTTTGGTAAATGGTGACTTTAAAGGATTCCTGCAATGTAGTTCTTCTGCACAAAAATCATGACTGTCCATAATTTTGCATGGAGTAGATGCACTCTGCAATAAATAGGAAGTAGTGCAAGATTTAAATTTTGTGGGGCTTTATTCACCTCTTTTTCACAAGTCCCATTTTGTGATATTTCCACATCAGTTGTTTTCAATGCTTCACTGTAACATGTGGTGCATTTTGGAGTGCCAATTGTACACATATGTTCACATATGTAATTTTTGGCTGTGAACTATATTTAATGCTAGCAGAAGGCATCATTGGCACTGTTGGGCCAATTGATTCTCAAGAACAAAATCCAGTTTGTGTCTTGTGAGTTGGAGTTTTATTTATAGACTATAATAGACAGAGTCATTTGGGAGTAATCTGATGGAAATCTACTTATGAGAAGTACTTACATTGCTATTAAATGAAATGATATATTTTACTAATAATACATAGGTTTTTAACTATCTATTTTCTAAGGCCAGCATTTCAAATGCTTAGCATAGCCATTTATGTTTGAGTTACAGTTCAGCATCTAAGATCTAACCAAGTCCATGTGAAAAGCTTTACATTTTTTTGATTACTTTCACGATGGGAAATGTGGCAAAACACTGCACAGCATGACTTCACCTACCAGGTTAAAGCTTTGCAATCTTTCATACTCTTTCTGTGAAATGTCTATAATTGAATTCTTGGTCAATCAAAGGCGTGATGTCTGTAATCATACGATGCCGTTTGTTTCATCAGTATCATCAACTGCCTCACAAAGAAATATGAAAGTGTAATATTACAATCAGTGAAATCATGTGAAGTACGTATCTGAAAGGTTAAAATCTACATTTCCACTATTTCTGCTGGGGAGAAGTAAGAAAAAAAAAAAAAAAGAAGAGCGAGCATTTTGAAAAGTAATCTTTTCCTCTGGCCTTTAGTTCCACACAATATGCTAAAACGGTAGGTACTTTTAAAATACCAAGCACATTTTTCTTTGAAAGATTTCCAACTTTTTCATTAATATGTAATATCAAGCTCCTGTTGAAATGGAAATGAGCTGGTATCAGTATTTTTGCTTATTAGTTCACCTGTACTTTAACCCACCTGCATATGTCCCTCTGGACTTGGCTATAATGTGCAAGCTGGTCTTTTTGTTACAAGGCCAGGGCATTTTCTTATTAATATATGTAACTGTTCTTGTGATATATTCCCAAAGGCTTTGAAAAGTCTTCCTCTGTGTCTTTGAGCCAAATGAAAAATGTAATTCTTCCAGAAAAATTTCAAAAGCTTTGATGTTGCTAATAGCACCATAGGTTGAATTTGTTCATAGAATATATGGCAATAAAGACAAGTAGGTGTTTCATATTTAAATCTTCAGTTTTCAGGATTTCTCATTAACAGTAGACAATCACAAGTAAAGTTTCTGTCATTATAATGATCTGTCTTCGATTTCCTAGATGCTTCCATCATGATCTTTAGCAAATTACTATATATAAAAAGGAGAATTGAGTGAAGATACAGATACTTCAGTTCTAAGAGCACTTCCCTGGTAATTCTCACTCATCCAACTACTCAGATTTCAGGCTTCTGACTCTTTGCTTCACAGCAGAACATGCTCTGCTCATTTTTCCCATGGTACTTTAGGCTGTTGCAGTTGTGACCTATTTTCACACTTGTTTCAAGCAGCTTTAGTATAAATAATAAGTTCACTTTAGCTTTGTGTTCACAAAGATTGTCTCTCTGTCTCTCGCTGAGTAGCACTGAGCTGTTGAATCATCATCCTTCCCAGACACAACCAGTTGCATTTCATCTATGCCCATTTGTTTAGTCTGCCGTTTCTCTTCCATCCCTCTTTACAGTCTGTCAGCATTTGTAACTGCTCTTCTAGCTTCAGCCTTTCCATTCTCATGCCTTGTTGGTAATGTTATGCACCTTCCTCTGCCCTTCCCTCCCATTAAGGTCAATTTCCAAGCACTATCCTCATTAGTACCCATCCAGCATGAGTATTTGCAACTTCTTATTGCCTGTATATGTCTCTATGTTGTAAGATGGGAAATTAGATGTCTGAGATGCAATTAAAATCCACACAATCCAAGTGCTACATTTGATCCTTATGCAGCTGCTTCAGACAAGACCAGACAGGTTAATTTTATGGAACACAAGATGTACTTGAGAGACCTAAGCATCCATATTGAGTAATACCTCATCCTTTAGGAGCACCGAAATGCAAAAGCAGCTACAAGCCTGTAAAGTTTGCACAAAACACATAGAAAGCAAAGGTGCAGCACTCTGTCTCAACAGGTATGTGGGGGGTTGGACTGTGTTCTTATTGATCATCTTCACCTTCTGGACACTGCCCTAGCAGACTGGTGAGCTCCACACCTTGAAGAAGCGTACAGAACATGGCCAAGCTGATAGGAATAGGAGAAACAGGACAGAAATAGGAGGGACAAGGCAGGGTTGGAATAAGAGCTCTAAGGACCCTGAACCATTTTCCCAGTTTTTAGAAGCAGGCCAGATAAAATTAATGAAGAAATAAATTTTATCAAAGGCTACCATCAATAGCAAGCTTTTCAAACAACAACTTTTGTTCCTTATTTCTTGCACTTGCTCTCTGTACTCATATCTTCACCTTTAGTTGCAACTTCTCAAGCCTGTTACAGGGTTCTGCATAGATGACTTGATTTGCGATTATTTTTTGTTTCTGTCTGCTTGAGCGTGCAATAATCCTCTGCCTGCCAACAGCTGGTAAAGAGTGATGCATTCAACTCTGCTCATCCCTCCTGGCTCTAAAAGTAGGGTGAAAACTGTATCTGTCACCAGTGCATGTTTATCAGAGGCCCCTCGTACTGAGAGAAACACATGTAGGACTAGGAAGAGACAACATTCTTTCCGTCCTAGCTCCGAGTATACCGACACACAACACACGTACAGAAGGACACAAATAATCTGGACAGTATTTAATTCCTCTAAACCAAATTATGTGAAGAAATTAAGTTTCCTAAAGTTCTTCCCTTGCACTCCCAGATTCTTTGAAACTTGCAGTGCACATGCCGACAGGTTTCCTGCAGTAATGGGAATAAAACCTTCCCATCTCTCACCTGTCCCTCTTAGCCAGGACCTTGTCCATTGATGACAGAGTGTCTCTGCAGCAGATCCACAGAGCTGTTTTACTAGAGAAGCTTGATGATTGACCCACATGCAATGAGGCTCAAATACAGGGTAATTCCATGCTCTACACCACCACTGAGATGATCAGCAATTGTACAATTACTCACAGCATGAAAAAATATACATACCAGGTATGTATAACTTCCCATTTCCTGCCTCTGCTGCCTGGTCTGTCTATGAGGTTTCTGGGACAGTCTTTAAAAATCTAGATTTTACTTTTTCTTCTCTGTTAGTATTATCTCCCTACAAGCTGTGTAAACTTTGTTCTATTCATCAAAATTATAATCTCTCTTGTACATACACATTCCTTCTTCTTATAGGAAATACCCATCTCTACAACATGCACATGTAACACATAGCTGCAATATATCTACCTCCCTCAGCTGGGCAAGTTTTCTGGCACACTGCAAGTCCCCCTGTACTGCAATCATAGCAGCACTGTGTCTTTCTTGAGTGACAAAGGTAAGGAGGTTTGGGCTGTCAGTGGGGGCTGTTTGGTGGTGGAATAAAATCCCACACATTCAACAGACACATAGGTGCAGTCTGTGTTGTAGAACTGCTGCTCAGAGGTTGTCTTTGCTGAGCTGTGGTTGTAACCTGCTGCAGATGAGGGATCTGACAAGTCTTGTTGGCTGGTCTCCCTTGGCAGTTCTTTGTAAGGCACTTTTAACTGTCTACATCATTTATTCAGCCTGATTGTTTGATGGTGTTAGCTTAAATGAGTGAGATTTCTAGCAAAGTCCTCAAATTCGTTAGAAATGATGGTTTGTTGCTGGATTTGACAGGACCTGGTAACTCATTAGTCACACCAGACAAAGAGCAGAAGCTGCTGCAGTAGTTGTTTGTGATCTTGACTAATTTCAAGTAAGAATCTGCCATAGTCTGGGTGTTCTTTTTTGAAAAACACAGAGGCATCAATACAAATTTGAGACAACAGCTTCTTGGATAGCATCTCACATCTCACACAGAGTAATCAGTCAAGTGATTCACTCATTTAACACTTCCTCCTGGATACGCTTTGAAACACAGAATTTTTGGGATATAATGGAACATGGCTAATGTTACTCAACAACCATCTCTTCAAGAATATAGTGACATGATTTTTTCTTCTGAATAATTTTTACAACAGTTTTTTTTCTCTTAATATTCAGGAAGAACATGTTCTGGTAGTGGTTATGTGGTGGATTGGCCAAGGAGGGAAATAAATATCCAGATTTGCTGCAGGAATGGCACAGTCCAGCAGCATTTTGCAGTGGCACATCACAAGGATGGTGATTGAAGTACTGCACAGAGGAAATGCAGACTCACAACATGTGGTTGAAGGAATGGCCAATGTTGATCAGAGCTCAGCAGTGGAACCAGCAATATCCTTATCAGTTTCCTGAATTTGTGGAACTGAAATAGCCAATGACAGAGGATATAGAATGAAATGTCTAGACAGAAAATTGGCTGTGATTTCATTTTATATCTTGTTCTTCCATACATTAGGTGCAATAAGTGCCTATAATGGTAAACATGACCGGTTGAAAGAACAGCATGTTTTGTTTTGGGAAGAATCTCTTGTTTCAAAATTATTCTTAAATTCAGAGAATTCTCAGTCAAATTTGAAATGCAGAAGCACTTATATTGAGTTGCTCAATGCATCTCATGTACGCTGATCCAATTTCCAAGCGCTCTTTTTCTGTGACTGGAGCAGCTCTTCATGCTATGAGTGCTTGCTGCATGTCCTTAGGACTCCTGCTTCCTTCTTGAGCTAGCACATCCCTGCTGATTCTTCTGCAGGATTGCATCCTTCCTGCCAGAGCACCACAGCTGTATTTGTGGAGTGGGACATGTCTTACTGGGGGAGCCAGCAGCAAACAAGTGTGATTTCTGGTGGTTAGTAGTATGAACAAAACCACTTTCACAGGGAGGAGCTGTGTGTGATAGAATTTCTTCATGGGCCAGAAACAGTATTTTGCATATGCAGTAATGACATCTTACTTGGATATTTATACCCCTTATAATTTAAGTGACCTTTTATGCATACATAACATTTTTTGCCTTCTGCTTTCATGTCCATGATTGTGTAGGAATCTGGTGTCTTTTTCAGAGAGAAAATCAACCAGTCCAACATGACCACTATGGATATTACCGCTTTCTTTGCATTTGTCAA
The DNA here is from genome assembly GCF_050655825.1 of Lonchura striata. NCBI lineage: Eukaryota > Metazoa > Chordata > Aves > Passeriformes > Estrildidae > Lonchura > Lonchura striata. Next base: position 24,598,037 of record NC_140706.1, on the reverse strand, counting down.
TACTGAGATTTTTCTTAAGCTTTCTTTCTTTAGAAACCAAACCAACAGCCTGTCCTGGCAAGTGCTGACTTAGGTTGTTATACTTCGTTCTTTTTACTGTTCACTTACCCGGTTGCCAGCTATCAGCCTGTCTGGTTTTATGACCATATGTCATTTCCTTGCACTTATGGCATTTCTGGCACTGAGGAGAGAGATTGTTTGCAATAGATAAATTTGCTGGTTACCAATTGCCTTTTGTAATTCTTGAAACTTTATAGTATTTTTTATAAATTAATAAAAACAATTTAATACTGATATTAATGACACGATTTTTTTTTTAGATGCTAGCTAACCAGTATATTGCTATAGCTGGGCACCTGCTGTGCATGAAAAGTAACACTACAGAAGGAAACAAGATACAAAATACAACTAAGGTAGTATACAATGTCACCTTAAGTGTATCACAAACAGTGATCCTTAAAATAAATTAGGCAGATGTCAAGTCTTGCCATTGGTGTTTCAAAACTGCACCCTGTTCCTAAATAACAATACTTTAGGAAGATACTACACATGCTTTGTTGAATTGTTGCTACAGAAAGCTGATTATTCCACCTGGGAATCATGTGCTTAGGACTGTTTGGAAATGCTCTGAAATACTCAGTGGCCTTTTCCTTTTAGAAGACTAAACTCACAGTATTTGGTTGATTTTACTTGTTTATATATGAAATGACAGTCCTAGTTGGAAATAACTAAAGGTTTCTGTTTCCAAGAGGTCTATAATAAATAAAATTTAATAAAAATCAGGGCTCAGATGACTCAAAATTAATTTAACTCATGGTTTAGAAAACTTGAATACCAAAGCTATTCAATTCTATAGTAGTTTCAGATTTGAGATGCAAGTTCTAGTGATAACAGTGTGACTAAAAACCAATTTACTAAATTGTTTCAGCAAGAGTTTCTGTTGCCTTCATAAACTATGTTTCTAAAGATTTACTTTTCATTCTATTTACTCAAATGCTGTATTGTTTCAGTACTGCTACAGCTCTCTTTTTCACTTGTAACCTTTTTTGCAATGTTTCTTAGAATTTAAGTATGAACCAGCAGAATAGGGAAAGAAATGGAAAGTACAAAGGAAATCTAAAGTTCAAAGCTTTCACAGAATGCCTTAAGGTTCTTGAAGTCTTTCAAGTAAAAAATATGAGGAAAATTAATTACTTGCTGGTGAAAAAACATAATTAAGAAATAATAATGCATAACACAATATACAAAATCTAAACAAAAGTCATAATATATTATTAATATCTAAACTATTTGTCCAGAAGCAATTTTTCAACTACACCCCAGTAATTTATTTTTTAGGTCTACAGATACCATTTTAAATAATTGAAATAAAGATTTACAGGTGAAAATTGATGTCTCTGGAGCTATGACATTGTTGCATTTAGATCACATTTCACATAGGACCTTTTTCACTTGTAATTTCAAGCCATCTCCAGGAGAGAAGGGCATCCTCACACATAAGGATGACTGGGGAAGACAAATGCTGTCACTTCAAACATTCTCCCTTCCTCCTCCTTCCCCCCACTTTATACAGTGAGCATGATGCCACATGGTCTGGGACATCCCTTTGGTCGGTTTGGGTCACTTATCCTGGCTGTGTCTCCTCCCAGCCTCCCACACACCCCCAGGCCCCTCACCAGTGTGGCAATGTGAAAACCAGGAAAGGCCTTGGCTCTGTGTAAGCCCTGCTCAGCAGTAACAAACCCATTTCTATGTCGTCAACCCTGTGTTCAGCACAAATCCGGAACACAGGTCCACACCAGACACTGATAAGAAAATTAGCTCTACCCCAGCCCAAACCAGCTCAATCTATATTTTAAGATAGTGGCATGACCTACTTTAGTGTTACTTTGATTTCAGCTGGGGATAAGTTCTTGCTCTTAAAATTAAAACTTCATCTGAATAAAAATGCTATTTTTAATAGGTCTAAAATGTTTTTAAGAGGTGATATGAAGCTAATTATAATGTTGCAATACAAAATGAGCTGTTTAACGATTTATAAGAAACAGAGTTTGAAAGTATCAAAATTAAGATCTGCTGGCTACAATGGACATGGCCTTAAAGCTAATGCTACAAAAGAGAGAGTAATGAAGAATAGGTAAGACCAATGCTAAATAAATGCTCATAAAGGTTTATGAATTCTGATGATCCTATAATGGTATTTCTTCTGCTTGTATATCCTTGTGCAAAAATATCTGGCTGTTAATATTTGAAATATAGATGCTGGTACACCAAAGCATGAGGCCTGAAAATAGATATCTGGATATACTTTGGGAAATAATTTTGCAAACTATGTATTTTCCCCAGAATTTAATATCTTGCCCAAAAGAAACTTAACCAGGAAAAGGTAGACAATTTCATTGGCAAATGATAAAACTATTCATTTTAAAGTCAACATTAAACTTTACCTATCTAAAATACTTTTGAAGTAACTATTATTCACAGATCCTTTGTAATATCTTTATGACTTGATCATTAAATTTTAAAATATGGTAATGTTTTATGTTTAAAGCAGAGGAAACTTGGAGACACCAAAGAACGTCACTTGGTGTCCTGAAAAAGAACTGAGAAAATAATTCATAATTTATCTGCACGATTTTTTTTCTCTCCTTCATGAATACTTCACATAGAACACTTTCCCAGTTTCAAAATTCAGATATTGATATTTGAGTTAGGTTTACGTTCATGATTTTGAGCTGGTAGGCTTTTTTTTTTTTGTTAACCATTATTAAATTTACAAATGCTTGACATGTTTAGACTGATAGGATATTTCTGACCCTTAGTTGTGACTCTGTACACCCCTCTTCTAGAAGAAATAAGGATAAATAACAATTTATTTTTGTGAACATTAGGATCTCAGTCTTCAGTTGTCTCTGTAATTTCCTGCCTGGAGTTCTGAGAACCCTTGATACTGAAATTCTTTCATTGGAGAATACTCAGGTAAATAGAATATATTATAAATTCCACTAAAAATGAAATACTATAAGGCTTATGACTATGAAAAGAAGTGTTAAATGTACGTGTTTATAAACTTAGAATAAGTTTGTTTATTGGTCAATGACAACATGAAAAGTAGAAGAGAAAAAATAATGCTCAAAGGCTAAAGATACAAGTGTTTTATAGAATGAAGAACAGATGGAATTTCTTATCCTCAGATTTTTTTCCATCTTATTAAATGATAACCCTGATAATGTCTGAGACATTTATTCTTAAAGAGAAATGGTGCTGATTGAAGTCTTGTGGTTGCAGATAAGCATCTGACCTTGAGAATGAGAAATAGTTGCCAAGTTCTAAACAAAAACTTCAAGTTTTTGTTTATGTATGTATGTACTTCAAGTTTTAAATGGTGAAGGGCATTAACATAATCTGCATAAGAAAAAAATGTATAATACTCTCTGCATTTGATTGTAAAAATATTTTTAAACTGTAGTCATATATATGTAGTTATGTAAATTTTATGTATTTTTTTCAGACACCTACTTAGAAAACTAGGCACAGTGTTTGCTCCTGTCCTGTGTTTCCACTAGCAACGAGTATTTCTTTCTTCACTTAACTACCAATCAAAGAATGATTTTTAAGTGTTTGGTTCTAAATGTTCAGGAGCAAAGTGGAAAATAATTTTATAATGTTTCAGCTAGCTGAAAATCCCTGCCTTCTGGGGTAGCCCATCTGTGCTGGAGGGCTTGCCCAGACCAGTAGTTTGCACTTTATGCTTTGATGAATGCAGCAGCAGCTCTTGCAAGGACCATTGTAATATAATCTAACCCTAATGTTCTTCAACATGTTGATCTTAAAACTTCAAATACACTGTACTGCTGAAATAGCAGTAACATACAGGGCATTTTCTCCTTTGTGAAATGCCCTTCATTGAAAACTAAGCCTATTTTGAAAAAGCCAGCTCTGGAAGTAGAAAACAAAGTGACTTTTGAAGAATTAGCTATATGAAGCAAATTAAGCAAGGTATCCCCTCTTACAGTTTAAAAGACATTTTCCTACGACAAGTGCCTACCTCAGCAACTGGACTCAGATGAGAAGATACTAAAATGCAGAATCACAGAATGTTGAGTGGTTGGAATGAACCTTAAAAATCATCCACTCTCCTCCTCCCGTTGCAGATATAGGTAAGGAAGTTAACAAGTTACTTTTGGACAGATAGCTGAAAAAGTTGAAGTAGCTCTTTCCACTATTTATTCTTGCCATGATTGTCCTTTTGAGAGTGTGATGAAGATGGTACCATTGTTTTGTCCCAGCTCTCTGGTTACCAGCAGTTACTTTGGGATCTGGGTGTTCTCTGTTATGCTACAGCCAGGTGTGAAGTGGCATCATGCAAACACTGGTATGGGTGGCTGCAACTGACTATCAGAAACTTCTCTGAGCTCTCATTTGGTACTGAGCACAGTTAGTTTCACAGCTGGTTAAATGAATAAAAGAAATAAAAACTCATGAATGAAGTTTACATGCTTGAAATATGCCTGATATTGCTATAGTAGAGTATTAACCAAGCCTCTGTGCATGCACGTTTGCCCTGCTATTGAAAATTTGTTGTCTCTGAATACTTAGCTCATGAGATTGCATGCAGAAGCCTCATTTATGACTTTGATTCCTTTGTTCTTTGGACCACTGTAACTTTACATTTGGTTTATTTATGTCTTTGTTTCCATGTGGTACTTAATATTGTCAGAGCAATGCATTTTTTACTCAAATGTTTTCTTTGATGTAGGTGACAGATTATTCCATCACTAAAATAATATTCAGCACTTTATATTCCTTCTGTTTTCAGCTGCCTGGTTTTGCTATGCCTGCTGTAACTAAAACCATAATGTTGTCAGTCTAATTATTGCATATACCTCTTTCCATTCTCTGCAATTTTTAAATTAAAATTCACTGAAACTTTGCTTTTCTAGGATTTTGTGACACCTTATTTCTTGTCCTGAGAGCCAAATTCACACTGTGAATAAGCTAATCTGCCAATAGTGAATTGCCTGTCTTTCTATCTTGACTGTTTTCTGGCTTAATTGCTGTGAGTCAGCAGTAGGAAATTAGAAACATGCTCCATAATGAACGGAAGCTGTTTATGAATACAGCCTTTTTCCAGTTCAGAGCATTTGCAAATATAAGTTGATTTTTATGCTTTATTTTATAGGGTCATGCTTTGTTTCAAATTTTTTTTCATTTTCCGAATATAATAGCTTGTCATATGTGACAGGTCAAAACGAGGCAAGAGTTGTAATCTGTGAATAATCAGCCAAATGATACTGTATTTTGAAGTCTCTGATATTTGTAAACATGAGCTGTAATTCTGAAAATCTGATTATTTTCATGTCCAGCTTTTCCCATGTGAAGTGTTCTTGTGCAGTTTTGGAGGTGATACCTTGTTATCCCATGTAGTCAGAGTGATCTTTCCAGACAAAGTTCCTATTCCAAAAATAATGAGTGGTAGATTACTTTATATGGTGACACACTGTTTTATATCACAAGGATTAAATGGATGACTCAGATGTGATCCTGAAGATTTATGCGCACAATAAACTTTAAGCATTGGAGTGCATTTAACTTTGAACATAAGTCTTCCCAGTTTTAACTCATAAAATTTAGGTGCTGATAGCCAAATATTTGCACTAAAGAATGACAAAACTGTTGTACTTGGTAAACTATATTTAATCATATGCCAGCCCTTGATTTTTCTCCACACTTAGGAAAAGACATTGATATTACCTTGAAATCAACTTTTCTTCTTTTCTCTTTTTACATTTTGCATTTACTTAATTTTTTGGGTGTCAGACAGACAGTCAAAGCAATTTGTATTTATTTGTTATTTTTTCACTACTGGAAAGCTTTACATATTCAGAAAGACAAAATGAACAGGTATTGATATTTAGAGCAGATCTGAAGCTCACAGGAAATGGCTCTTATCCAACGGTTATGCCAAGCATTAAAATAGGATTTTTGGAAAAAAATGGATGAAAAAATTGCACAACACTGCATTTTGTTCATCTTGGACATTTTATTGTCTACAAGTGAAATGTGTAAATGTAGAAATGCCTCTTTTGGGATATTGTTGGGTAAGGAATACTTCTGTTGGATTTTTGAGCTGTAAGGTCAGTGCAAGGGTTTTGCTGGCTGCTCCCTTTGTCTGGTAATTTAGGGTCCTTTGTGTCCCAGTTTTTCCATCTGTCCCAGTTTTTCCATCTGTGAAGTAGCTGTACTGATTCCGATTATTGTCAAAAAGTATTTTGATATCTATTTATGAGATGATGTCTTTAAAAGCCACATACAGTTAGTATGTTATAACATACATGAATATATCTTCTTAAAAAATTCAAGTAACATTTTACCTGCTCTAAATTCTATGACTTTTTTCCTTGATATAAGGTGAACTCCTGGGTTCACTTTATAATTCAGAACTGAAGCTTTGGTTGTTGTTGTTATTATTACTATTTTTATTGTATTTTTAAAGTGGTTACTGGCTTTTATAAGTCAGAAAGAAATGATTGACGAAACGAATCCTTTTCCCTTCTTCTTTTCAAGGCTTTAAAGCTAATGTTATGATTGTGGTCTTATCTTCTGAATTTTAATGCTTGGAATTAGTATTATTTGTATAAAAATTCTTTGTCTCCCTAGACTAGCCATTAAGTACTGTTCACCTTTGTGAGCTTATGTCCCCTTCTGTTTCATAAAGGGGATAGAACCTGAAAGTTCAGCTATTGACTAAGTCCATCTGTTAAAATATATTAGAATAGCTAAATCATTTCTGGACACTGTATGGAAAGCTGAAATATTCCATAATGTTTTCATAATCCACAATGAGCAAACCACCTTGGAAAAACAGTAGTTACTAGGGAGTAGATGCACCTTTAATGAGAAATTCTTCAAGTTTACTAGAACAGATGAGGAGGTGTGTGTTCAGTGATGTCTCTCAATCTGTAGAATTGGCAAACTCTGTCTTAAGTTGCAACAAAGATAGTAAAAATTTAGAGCTGGGGTTATTTTTTCTGAAAATTGTCATGTTATTAACCTTTCGTAGTGCTACAGTTTTGTGGCTTTCAGCTTTCCCCCTGCTTTTTTGGCAGTGTAATGAGCTGTGAGTGATACCAGCTACCTGTCACCCACTGAAAACCTTGGTGAAATTATGCTAGGTTGCTTGAAAGCATTAAGAGGTAAAATTTAGCTGCAGGCATCTTTATTTTTTTATGTCTCTTCCTTCTCTTTTTGCTTTTGGCTTTCCTCACTAAGGGGATAGAGAACCTACTTGTAGTTTAGTATTTATCCAGGAGGTCAGTGTTGGAAAGTTCAAGCAGCCTGCCCCAAGCTGAAACAGTAAACTCTTGCTGTGAAATTTTTTAATGCTTACTAAACTGAAAGTTACTTGAAAAGCAACCATATTCATATGGCTTCTGAGGTTCAAGGGTTTCAGGAAGGTGTACATGCACATGGAAACAGAAGTGGATATATAGAGAGAAGAGAATGTTGTTAAGAAAAGTTCTCACATTCCAGAAACTCTGCTCAAAATCAAGGCCATTACACATAATCCTATTAAAGAGCACAGAGGAGCTCAAGTTGTCACAAACTCCTGTGATGAGTGAAAAATGTAGAAAAAACAAGCAGGTTCTGAAGTCAAAGCAGGACTTTTCCAAATTAATTAAAATTTATTTGAATGTTCTGATAATGTCACAGAATCAGCTCATTTCATTCTAGAGACAAATGTGAAAATAAACCAAAATCTCTGACACACAATGCTGATCCTCCCATTTTTCCAAGGTGAATGGAACCCAGTCTCCTTCTTTTGGCAACCTTAATGCCATATTCAGTGCTTTGTAGTGACATGTCATAATGTATATCCTCTTAATCCAGCTGAGGTTCCCATCAAAGCATTTACTGTTTCACTGTCCTTGCCTGAGTCAAAATGCATCCATTTGGTTCTTCTTCTCTTAATTAGTTTCTTTGACCTTCAGTTGCCTGCAAGTACCACAAATTCAGCTTTTTATGGTGAACATGTAAGAGACTAAGGCATTAAAAGAAAAAGCTGGTTTCATTTGCTGGCAATTAATATTAGGTTATTCATTGCTCTTTTTTTCTTCTTCTGACTAATTATATAGGTCTATTTTAGCTTCAAAGTCTAGAGCATCTTCATAGACACTGAGTTCACATCCTCACAGGCAGTGTTCAGCAGTGCTGAAGGAATGGTCTCAGAGCTTCCCTTGAACCTCTCAGAAGAGTAAATCTTTACTAGAAATAGAATGTATATTCAATTCCATTTCTGTGTAGGTATGTTTCTAACTTGAAAACTAGTTAGCATACATGAGAGCTGAGTGATGAATACATGAACAAGACATATATTATTTTGGAAATTTTTGCAGCCACTAAAAAGAATAAAGTTCCATCTGCTGTCCCCTGATAGCAGGCCTTTGGGACTTACTTCAGAATAAAATACTAACATAATGGATGACAAAAATACAGTGCATGTATCTAATGTATCATAAAGAACCATCATTCCCTTCTTTAGAAAAACTCTAGCAAAAGGAAATGGCTTTATTACAAAACAGTGTAAATAATAGTAAGATTTAATGGGACATGAGATTTGTCATTTTTATTAATGAAATGTTTGGCTTGTGTTGAGGAACTCTGCAGTAAGATTGCTGTCCTTAGGATATGATTTAATAGGCATTACTATTAATTTTTTTTTTTCAATTTCTTCTTAATGTATAAGTTTTCAGCCTGCTGATTGATACTAAACTTTGCATCTACGAATAGAACAAAAAATCTGTTTCAATCTAATGTTTCATGTATAGGAAAATGTAAGCTCTTTTTAACAATCTGTCTTTAATGCATAATTGTAATTTCAAGATGTATGGAAATATTGCAAAGAACTTGTAACAACCCTAATTGGAAAAGAGTGATTGTTATGGCCATTTTAGATAGTTAAGGTGTCCTACATGGTTAGCTAAATTCTCAATCTTACTGCAAGTTGCAATACAGGTAAAAATTAAATCAAAAAATTAAATCTCTATTACTGTAAAAAAAGAGTCACCTGTAAAATCATGTACTTCATTCCGTGGTCATCACTTTTTTTTAGAATGCACTGCAAATGTTTTTTTACAAGAAACTGCAAACAATCCTGTGTGCACGTACTTTTATGGCTATTTATTTCAGCAGGTGTTTCCACATGGATGTGGAGACAATGATGAACCAAGAAAAAGCTGATTTTGCAGTTTCCTTCTCAATATTGCCCATGATCATTTTATCTTTCTTCACATAGTGAATTCACCTTTCTTTTTAAAGTTGTAGTGCATTTTCAATGTCTTCTGTTCAGAACACTTATCCTTTACTGTACAATTTCACAATTTCAGGGGAGAAGAACTATTGTAGAAAATACTCATTCCTGGGAAGGAAAGAAGGGGAAAGGTGGGAAAAGTCCTGCAAGGATGCTCAGATGCTGGGAGACAGTAGATGACTAAGACACTGAAGATTGGACACAGGGAACAGATAATTACCATAGTATTTTCATGGTCTTGTGTTCCAATACAAAGCTTGTACTTGAATTGGGATCACTAAATCTGCAGCCCAGAGCTATGACTGGACACTGTCACCAGTAGGTGATGTGACACATGAGGTGTTTGTTACCAGAACACTCATGTCTATCATGAACTCATGTCTAGCAATGAGCACTTCCTTTTCTGCTATGGATGTCTAGATATCAGCATCCTGAAATCCAGAAGATTGAACTGACTAATATGAAAGTGGATAGGTCAGTCAAAATATATGAAGGATTATGCTTTCTAAACCAATTTTGATAGAGAACCAAAAAGTTATGTTTGAAATTAATGGGAATTAATGGGAAATTGATCATATTTGCTTGCTATATGACACACTTTAAAATATGTATTTCATACCTACTCTGGAACCTTGTAAAAAACCCCCAAACTACTGATAAATTAATTACAGGGACGTTATAGGTGCTTGGTAGCAGTATAACTGAGGCCAGAAAGTGGCCATTTTTTAAAAGATTGCATATAATAACCTTTTAGTTTATTAGAGTAGCAGAGTGTTGGCTTTGTAGCAGGAACTATATCCACTTCACTGTTTACAGGATTCTCAGAACATTATGGCCTAAACTCTGGGCTTCAGAGCCATTACTTTTCACTGCTGTAGTGGAATATCAGCAGTTTAAGGCTGTTTTAGTGGCTGTATAGGCATCATGCCTTCACAGCTGACAGAATACCAGTTTAACACCACATCTGTCCTTCTAACCTCAGGAGTGCTTGAGAGCTTTCCTCTACCTCATTAGCTGTGAATAATTCAAAGTTGCTGGCAGCTATCATAATTTAGAGGGATGAATCCCATTCACACCAAAGCAAACACTGGGAGAATTCATGGAAGCCTTTGCAGATGCTCTGTAAAAGCTTAACTAAGTTTCATGTATAGAATGAGAGACAAAATTCTATATTTAGTATTAACTTCATGTCATTCTCTTGTAATTATGCAAAAGCTCTTTTGTATCAAAACATCGTTAAACTTTTAATCATATATAATAAGGTGTTCAAAACAAATCATGCTAGGAATGGAAGATGTTTCATCTATATGGAAAAAAGATTTGTAGAGAAAGTTTGATTGGGTGGGAGAATATTGTACACAGTCAAAAGTTGCTTACATGTGTAATTTTTAAGTCAGACTCCTTTCTATTTTGTTCCACGTGGCAGTGAATTCTGCATGAGAGCTCATGGGAAGCTTTTTGAATATCGAGTTCTCCTATGGCAGAAGTGGCTCTGAAGCATTTTGTACAGCATTTTTTTACAGAGCAGTGTCTGTTGGACAGACACACTGATGGTGTGTCTGGGGATAGCCTCTCCTGAGACTCCTTGGTTTGCTTGTATCTGCTTCCCAGCATCTGTGGACCCTGGGTGGATGATGAGTTTATTATGATTTTGTGAGATGGGAAAGAGGAAATACAGAAAGAATGCAATAAAAAGAAATATAAATACAGATGAGAACCTCCTTATCTTTTACTTTTTTACCTTCATAGCTCCAAGTCACAGTATTTGATAATTTGCTGTGGCATATACCATAGATTGGAGAAATGTTGAGCTGCTAAAAGAAAGGAGACATACACCAAGGGACATGTAAACACCTAGGGAGAGAGGGAAGTATTCAACTGGAAACTGTCTGCTACAATGATTGCTTTTAATAGAATGTAAAATTAGTATTTCTTTATCTTGGAAAATAAAAATTAAGCCTGACTTTTAGGGACAAAGTGCACACCAAATATTTCATTTAAATATCATTAGATAACGTATGTTAAAAGCAGAATTGCACATTAACAGCACAGTTCTAATTCCTCAGGTGCAATTAAGAGAAATTCATCTGCTTTGTATTTGAGGCCAAGACAAATAAAACAACTTCCGTTTTAATAATTGATTTGGTATTGTTAAGGAAACGTTTTCCCCCATGTTTTGATCTCCAATGTACTAGAGAATAAAGAGAATAGAAATACAAAAATAAAGCAGCTGTTCTTAGCAGACAGAAAGGAAAAGGGAAGCCAGTTGGGCAGTCTCATTCACCACCATGTCACCATGGATTTAGTCCATGGAAGTAGTTTTCCTGGTCATAGCCATATAGCAGTTACTGAGATTCAGAGGTCTTTTACTAGAATGCTCCTTTAAGAATGCATTGGAGCTTTTCAGTTCATTATCTTCTTCGGTTGACAATGGTGGTATATATTTTGAGTGGTATAGAATCAACCTGTGATATAACTGGCTGTGGGAATCTTTCTGGCACTGCGCTGTGAATACAGACACAACAATATGACCATGGACCCAGCTAAATCACTAAAATCACTGTCTATTCTTGAAGAAGAAGGGCACAGAATATGAAAGGGCAACATTAACCTTCTTTGTAATTCTTAATAAATGAGGAGTAATTAAAAGGTAATTTGTAGAGACCTCTGGGATGCACAGGGAATAGTTATGTGGTTAGCCATAAAAATAAAATTTAAAACACGTCCATAAATTAAATTTTTACTGTTGTGATTTTTTTGTCAAAATATTCATTATATATGATTACACAGAAGATTTCTATTTGCATGTGAAAATTCTTGGGACTTGAGAATATTTTTTAGAATGTTTGTTGCTTAAAAGTCATATCAAAATCACTATACAGGGGAGGTTTATACAGGGGAATATGCACATCTTAAACCTTAATTTTAGGATGTATTTTGGTAGGTACCTCTTGAAAAGTATTCTCTGTTTTCTGATCCTTTATTTCATTTTATTGATTTATATATGCAAAAATAGTCTGGGCAGTCTGTTCTTTATTTTTTTCCAATAAAAGTATAGCCAGCTAAATTGTCTGAATCATGAAAAAAATGGACACGTTTGGGAAACATACACCTGCAAATGGTTCATTGTGTCAAAAGAGGCTTACCTGCATTTGCAATGTATGTCTTTTCTAATGAATATTTAGCTCTGTGGTTTCAGCCACCCAAAGCGTCAATCTGCTCTGCCCATGAGAATAAAAGCACGAGGTAGCATTTTCCCCTTGTCTCGGCCAGATGTGGCTCTGTTAATTCCCAGCACAGGCTGTATGAACACATTTAGTTTGTTCCTTGTTCAATTCAACTTACTATTCTTCAGATGATCTACAGGAGATAATTTTGTAATCAGCTTATTATGCATTATTTTTTTCTCTCTAGTACAATTTTCATTCATTCTTCCTTAATGTTTTACTATAGCTGACAGATGCTACGTGATTGTGAGATTAATTAATTAAAACATTGCCCTAAAATAGAATCCCAAAGTGCCTTGCTCTTCCTTTCCTGGCTGTATTACACTTTGCTGTATTTTCTCCTTGTTTTTTAAGTCTTTCTATTCATTGTAAAAATTCATGTAATTAAATTCATATAATCAAATTATTGTTGACATATGAAGATGATACAGATGCAAGAGTCCATTCAGAAACAAGCCTATGTTGTTACTCTTAGATAGATTTGAATATTTGTGGTTTTTCACTCCAGTCCCATATGAGGAAAAAAGCTGCTCTATTACCAGCTTCAGTAAATTTTTGATGAATCTTTTGTGTAGGCAGTCCCAGAACCTCTGTCCTAAAAATGCCAAACCTGTTTTTACTGGTTGCCATGGGAGGGTTTTTTGTTGATCTGAGCTGTCTCATTTGCCTTGAGGGTAAGTACTATGCTAATATTTAGAAGTTATGAGTTCCCCCTTATTTCATTTAGTCAGAAACCAAGAAATTGCCTCTTTCTTTATTTTCCAAATTTCCCTGTTTTAGTGTACCTGGAAATTTACTTTTCTTTCTGATTCCTTTACAGAGGAACAAGCTAAAGTGGAAGGTCAGGTGTATTTACACTTGACTGTTACAAGGAACAGTATTTTAACAAACCAAGCATGCTAGTTTAGTTCTCTTCTTCCTTTATATTCCTTTGGAAAAATCCATGTCCTTTCAGTGACCTCAGAAAGGCACAGTGTGCAGATAATATGCACCTTAAGGAACATGTGCTAAAAGAGACCAGAAAATTCACTTCCTTCTGCCTTCCCAAGTATGTTTCAAGCAGTCCAGAAACTTCTCTCGGGGCAAAAATGCAGAAAGAACAGATGTGTTATTCAGTCGGAGCTCCTGTTCTTCCCAGAGGGGTGCACAAGAGGAGCTAGGAGGATTTATTCCCTTCTGCAGCTCTATGCAGCTGGGCACCATCTGACCCATAACTGCTTTTTGAAACATATATGTAATGCAAATTTCTAAGCTGCCACAGTTTTATTTGAAATATTCACGTGCGTCTCCTGAAACATCTAAAAGCAACAGGCACTACAAGTCTGCATTAAAATAAAAGAAAAATCTAGAAGCATTCAAATTCTGTCATCATCAGTGCATCTTTCCCCACACATTTTCTGGTTACTTGTAACAACTAGTATGTCAGTCAGGCAGCCTTGGCCTCAGATTGTTCACAGTTCTTAAAAAAGAAGGAGTCTTTTTTACCTATGTATATAATTATTCACATGATAAATGATTTCTTGATGGAACTTTCCATGTTTTCTCTCCATAGATAATGGTTATGTTTTCTGCTTCAGGAGTAGAGAGAAGGTTGTACAACTCAACAGAGGAGACCTTGTTGAATTAAAAATGTAGAAAACACACAATAGATGGCCAAGATTTTAAAAATTGTTGGGGTTTCAGGTATTTATTGTTTAAATAAGTACTGTAAACAGCATGACAAAGCTATTTCTTAAGTAGACATCAGTATGGTAACATCACTATAGCTGCACATAATTTTATCCTGTCATCCTAACTTCCTGGCATTCCACATGCACTCAAACCTCTCCAAATACCTATTTGTTAATCCATTCAAGAAGAATAGAGAAACTTTGTTATTTTACAGTGTTTTAGAAGGACTGAAGAAGCATAAATTAATAAAAATTGTGAAGACTGCTCTGAGGTGAGCTTTCCGAGAATACTTTTGTGACAAGTATTAGCAGGGACAAAATGTGACTATAAATAGCTATGTAGCTAACAGGTTCCAAAAATAGCTTTATGTGAAGAATTACTATAGCTTAAAGTTAGTTTTTTGTCCCTACATTATGAGTACTTCTACCCTATTAGGAATTGAGAATAATATTTTGCAAAAACAGAGTAATAATAGCTACTTTTTTCTATTATATGACTGAAAGACTAGAAGTCCATGAACATCCAAGTAATCTTAGGTATCATGACATTGAAATGCAACTTTCCAAAATTTAGGATGTTACATAATTGCACATCAATTTCTAGCAGGTATGAGATATTTATTGGCAGTTTTATTTTTGGAAAGAGAATGATTCCAGAGATTCTTTTGAAAGTACTTATCTTATAAAGAATTTTCTAAGTAGAGGACAGAAAAGGAAATGAGTAGATTTCAATCAAGTGAACTGTAAGCAAAATCATCCCTTGCAGAGGTGATGTGGGATTGTGTTTCTGAAGATTTCCTTCCTGACTAATGTTGTACAATCCATTTTTGACTCTTCTCTTGTACAAAGATTTCTGTAAGAGCTACAGAAATATAATCCTTTCTTATTTTAATTCAAGTAGTTATTCCTTGAATGGATTCTGAACTTATACAAGCTCTAGTCTCTGAAGTGGCATAAAATAGTAATTTTTGTAGGTCTGCTGTTGGGTTGCTTCCTGTCCCATAAGACTATGCTATGGCTTTAATGTTTTTTCCACTTTTATTTTTAAATCAATAGGACAGTCAGAACAGTGGTTTATAATTGATGCTTATGTCCTGAAGGTTTCACTCTATTCAAACTCAGAACTGGTATTTTAATATTTTAAAAACCCCTCCAACAAACTGATTGATCAAAATTGCAGAACTAAGGTTTAAATATAACTACATCAAAAATACCAGTACTGTAAACAAATACTTCTAAATGCCTGTCATGGTAATTTCAAAACAGAGTTCAAACTTAAAATGTA
Source organism: Lonchura striata (assembly GCF_050655825.1). Lineage (NCBI taxonomy): Eukaryota > Metazoa > Chordata > Aves > Passeriformes > Estrildidae > Lonchura > Lonchura striata. The sequence continues at coordinate 24,582,545 of NC_140706.1, read as the reverse complement.
AGTGAAGGGTTTTTTTAGGATATATATTAATTTTTAATTGAACTTTATATGACTTTTCCTGCTATTACAATGTTATTTCCTAAGCATTATTTTCATAAAAAAATGTTTAAACCTATATATTCCTGTTTACATATTTTAATAGTTTTCCTATATATATGAAATAAAAGAATGTTCTTTTTAATTCTCATTTATGTTGCTGGATCTGTAATAGAGTTCAGGCATGACATTTTACTCATGTGATAAAACAGAAGATTTACTTTTCATTAAAGTGTTACGCATAAGCAAATTGACTAAATCCTTTATGACCTTCCTTTTAAATCTATTTTTGAAATTTCAGAAGCTTTAAAGAGTTGCAGTTCATTCTTATCTTTTAAGGTCAGATATATCTGACCATTATTCTCTTTCACATCACTTTTAATTCTTTGATTCAAAGAATCCCTTATAGTGAAATACTGCTTTAACTTTTACATCCCATCAGTCAAAGGAATATCTGCAAACTATATTGATAAGAAAGCAGAGGTAATTTGACAGAATTAATTTGTTCATGTTCATATTGTTATTATGTTAAGATGCTCCAGTGCAATGTTTCTATATCCTGCTTATTCAGAATGAAGTAGGGTTTGAAATAACTGTGTCCTGAAATAACCTGACATCCAAGAGTTACTTAATCATACCTTACATTCCTAAGACAGTCAAAAATTAGATTATTGATGTTAATTTTTCAAATTAAATTCCTTGATTGTTTTTTAGAGGATGATGAATTCTGACAGCATTTTGATGAATCTTCATTTGAAAACTGATTTACTGCATAACAGGGAAGCCCATTCCAAGGTGTTCCATTTCCTCTGTAGCTTTTGACGAGAATCAAGTTATATGTGTATTTGCTCTTCTACCTTTCTTTGTTAGCAGCTAAAAAGTGGATAATACAGAGTGAGTAAAAGTAACTGGGATCAACAAATCAGGCATTAATTTCGCTGCAGTTACCACTTCTGCTGTTTGTTGCACTAACTTTGAGTGAATCTGAACATACTCTCTGATGTGTCTTTATTTTTAGCCAGTAACTCCTTGTAGTTGTTCAGTTCTCATTCTGCATTACAGAATAAAACTTGGTTCCAGGTTAGAAGAAAAGTAGCTTTTCAAACTCCTCTCCTCTGACTTTGTGTCTGTAACCACTCTTGCAGTGTATTCTAGCAGGACAATCACATCGTTATTGTTATTGTCTTTTGATGAAAAACAGAACCAGTACTCATTTTCCTATGGCTGCTTGTTCTTCCTCAGGTATCCTCAGGCTGTCACAGCTATGTGCTACTGAGAATGGGAAGTGGAAAGCCAGTCTGCTGCTGGATGTTGAGCTAAAACCCAGCAGATAAAGTCTTCTAGGATGCTAAAATGAAACAAAGTCCAGTTCAGTATTTAGTTATTGTGACAGGTATTTAGTTAAGGTATTTGATATGACAGGTATTTGATTCAGTTTTGTGCATGACAAGAAGCAGTCTTGCTTTAGTCTTGGGTCTGAACTCAGAATAGTGACCATACAAGTATTCAGCAGCCAGAGAGAATTTCTGGGATGAAGCTTTGGTTGGAAATACTTCCACTGTGCTCAAGTCCATTCTAGATGTCCACTTTAATGGGAGAGAAAAACCTGAAACCAGTCCAGCTTGATCATTATGCATGTATAAGCACTCTTTAAAACATTCTATCTGCAGGTGAGAAACAAGTATGAACTGACAGCTCACTGGAAACAGGAAAATGGGAAACATCAGGCCCAGGCATATTATGGATTTCTGAGAATGGTCATTGTGATTGTCCCCCAAACCCTCCACTTCTGATGCTTTCTAGAATATAGGGCAGCAGTGTCCTCAGGTTTGTTCCTGAACATCCTGAAGGTGTGCCTTGGTATTGCTATTTCTGCAGGTGAGATTGGACCCCTCCTAACTGCTTGCAGAAACTAACTTGCTATGGCAAATGAAGTTTGTCTAGGTAGTGGCCATTTGTGATGGTAGCCCAAATGAATCTGATTGTAGGCTGACTTCTCAACATGTCCTTACCAAACGTGTCTGTTTCTAGAGTTCTTGACTCTAGTGTCCATTTAGCTACACATCAGATCAGGAGTGGGAAAGCATTAACTCTGGAAAGCCATTTCAGATCATGTGTAACCTTAGTGCAACAGCAGCACTTTCAGAATCTAACCCTTGCAGACACAGGTTTAAAAATTACTCAAGGGAAAGCCTTGGAATTGTTTATAAAACAGACACTGCAAATCATCTGCTTTGTTTTAAGAGCAGAGTTGCTGATTTTTTAAAATTCTTTGAAATTCAGCCTGATGGTTCCTGGAATTACTTGCAAATGAATTCCACTGTGGTTTAGTATCATCAGTGGGAAGAGGAGTGTGAAGCTGAGCAAATCTCTTGCCATCTGGAATGTAACCCAAGCACCTGATAGTTCCATTCTGAGTCCCCTCAGGAAGCTTACAATTATATAAAATGTTTAATCAAAGCTGTTATGCCAAGTATAACTGCAAAGCTGACATCAACATAGGAAAATAAAAGTTAAATGGCTCCATATGAGCTGTTCTTTTCACTAAAATTTTTGAAAGACAGGAAGAAAAGATAATGCCAACTTTGCTTCCTTTATCTGAGAGTTACTAAAACCACCCTTTTAGTAAACAGTGTCCTTGGCTCTACAATGTTATTGTCACTTTTTTAATTACAGAATTAGTGCCCATAGATAATGGCTTTGTGTCCTTAAAATTGAAGGCTTTTTCAGTTGCTTAAGACATGGTAATTTCTCTAGTCTGACAGTTAATCAGGCAAAGGTGCCTTAAACCCAACTGGTTTAATGTGCATATTTTTATTTTTTATTTCGGTTCTTTAACAGAAAAGACTGATGCATTGGAAGTGGTGATTAAAAAATGAACAGGTTTGATGAGAAATCTTCATGTAATCTGTATTTTAATAGAAAAATGATATTTGGGTATTAGAAATATTGTATCAGATTTGGGAGATGAGAAAAAAATCCCATTTGATAAAAAAGTTCTATGTAAAACATAATTTAAAAGTATTTCTTAAAATACTTTTTTTGAATTTATGTCTGTGTAAGGTGAATTTGTATTTATAAAATTGTTGGAATGTAGGCCTTGGAACATTTTTTCATAACCAGAAGTGATATTTTCAATAAATTTAGTTGGAAAATTGTAGGCATGAACAGCTTTTCACTGAAGCTCAGTTTAAAAATTATTTACTCAAAAGAATAAACTAAACAATATTGTTGAAATTCCCTTTATTTTAAGAAAAAAAAGTAACTGTAAATTTCCAAACAAAAATATAAATTAGTGAAAAAAAAAATACTAGCATAAGAGAAGTGATCTTGCGGATTATTTTTCTTGATGAAATGAAATTTTATGAAGTGTCTAACTTCACAACATATTTCAGATTATTTTAAAAATACTAACAATTAACTGAAAATGCTTTAAGAAAAATCTGAATCTTTTAAATGCTTAATAAAATAATTGTAAAATATAGAATAAGTTTTCTGCATTTTCCTTTATTTTTTTGCGATGTATGTCACAAAGTCTTATGGTGTTGAAGACTTGATCCTCCAGAGCAAGTCTGAAAATGCTGAAAAGCTTTTATGTCCAGTAATATAGATAAATTTCAGCTAGCCTTTTCAAATAACTTATTATTTGTATAGCTGTTTAAATAATTGCCTTTATGAAAATTTAATATAGTGATAAATATGCCATGAAATGGTTGTGTTATCAGCTGAGGCTTTGGCTGCTGTGCTATGTCAAATAATTGTTAAAATATGGATATGAGAAATTCCAGTTCAGGATAATGAACCATCTCTGGTACTTTTTAGCATTGTAACACACTTTGGCATTGGTAATGATTTTAATGATGTGAGAAACGAATATAGATCCCATGTTCTCAAAGCCACTAAGGAAGCTATAGATTCCTTAAAGCTGACAAGGTTAATAGATCATTTTGACTCTTTGAAGAATATCAGGATATGCTTAAAGGACCTAGTTAGAGATAAATTCATAATCCCAGATGAGCAGGTTCAAATACCTCTGTACCATCTGGCACTTCTACAGATTCAGTTCCTTTTGTTGCCCCAAGGCGTCCAGCGTGGCCAGGCAGCTGTGCCAGTGTACAGCACTCCCTGGATGCTGCGAGCATTGGTCGGCAGGAACCTCCCAAGCTCATCGAGTCCAACCTGCCGCCTGAAGCAGGACAGTCTCCACCTCACAGGTCAGCCAGCTTTGCTTAGCTCAGTCCTGGAAACGTCAAAGGAAAGGGTTCCACGGCTTCTCTGAGTGGCGTGTGCTGTGTGAAAGTTTCCCCCAGTGTTGAGCCTGCATCGCCCAACGTGTTGCTACGAGATTACATCGTGTTAGTAGATGGTCTGTCTCTGTCGGGAAGGGTTTTGTTCCATCACATGGATGGGACCCAACAACCAGCTGTGGGGTTAACCAATCTCTTCTCATTTATAGGTCTTGGACAAAATGGCAGGTGTTACAAAAATCCTTTATCTCCACTAACTAGCAGTGAAGGCATACCACTGTGACTGACTGTTATAATTCCTTGAAGGAAGGCAGAGTAAGAATCCATGCAGGATGAGGAGCAGATGCAGTAGTGACTGTTTTGTCTAATGTCTTTTTTTTTTTTTTTTTTTTTTTTTTAATGAGGAAAGCTTCACTTCTCTTGGGCACCAAGGAAATTTTTACCTTATCAAGAGGCAGTTTGGTTCAAGGAGGAAAGAACTTGGCTAGATCCCCACCATGTGGTGAAGGGTACCATCTCAGCCCCCACCATGTGGTGAAGGGTACCATCTCAGCAAATTTTGAACAGGAGATTGACATGAAATTGTCTAAGCCTTTACTCAGCTCCCTGGGAAATCATAATGGCCTAATTAGATATATACCAGATCTTTAGTTACCACCATGTCTTTCTATCTACTCCCATTTCTTTGATCAGGAGGCTGAAATTTCTGTTAAGCTAGTCTAATAGCAGGCTTATCCTGCTGCTTTAAGGGTTACTTTTATTTCAGTCAGTGTGAACTCTGAAGACAAACTAACAACTTTCAGAGCAGCTGGAGAGGTACATTAGGTACACCTGTACTAAAAAGGAAGAAGGCTGCATTAACAGGCTTTCAAAGAAACCTATACACACTGAAGGGATGTTAGCACTTACCTGTCATGAAGCTATATTGAGAGGTACCAATATGAATAGAAGCTTTTAACTGCCAAGAATTCGAAACTTTAAGCTAGTTAATTAGAAGAAACAGAAAAAAAAAAAAAAAAGAAAAAATTAAAAAAAAAGAAAATGTGTGTGTTTTTCAAGTGTGAAAGCTTCTGCAAGAAAAGTGAAAAATTTCAGAAAACTTGAGTGGTTCTCTGTTTCATTTTTTAAAATGTAAAGCACCTGATTGCCATGCCAGTAAATATCTATTAAATGATGCAGAAAGTAAATGCTATTATTTCTCCCTTTCATGTCTCTATGCCCTTTCAGAAAGTCTCCAAAGACTTGTGAAGTGACCCATTCACCTTAATGAGATACTGCCAGGCAATAAGAACCTTTCAAGGATGTGGATGCTGATAAAAACCTGGGATGTTTCATAGCTTCATTTCAGTGGCTCTTCTCATTTTCCCTACTTTAGTTTCATCTCTTGTGAAGCTTGCTGGTAATTAGAGCATAAAGTTTTTATTTAGATAAGCAATTGGACAACATTACATTATTTTTTCTGCTGTTTTAAAGTTTTATAAGACTGCTGTGTGTATGTGCATGCATTGGAGACAGGAAAAAGAATTTGGTTTATTTACCATTAAAAAGTCAAATAAAACACCTGAGACGATATTCCTCAGTATTGCACAAAAAATCCTGAAGAAATTAGTGGGCAAATCAGAATTTTAGCTACTCCATTTTAACTTGCATGACATCTTTACACAGCATCTTTTTGCTGACACTTACACAAGATGATGCGATCTGTGTAAGAAGCTCTAAATGTTTTCATTAATAAGAAAACTTCAATCACTGAAAGCACCTCAACTTATAATTGAAGTATGTTTGCAGGCTGTCCCATCTTCTTTATTGAGTGTTTTTGTTCTTCAAGTTTCTCTTTATTCTCTTTTTTATTATGTGTTAATAACTATTTTCTTCTAATAGGCAATTATTTTTATTTGCAAAATACTAGAAATATGCTAGGCAGTCAGTAAAGTGATTTTATATGTCTCTACCTACTTTCATTTCCAGTGCCCTTTCTTTTAACTATGATTTTAATCCTTCTCATTTAGCTCTACCACCTGCAACTGATTCCTTGAATTCTATTCAATTTACTTCATAGTCTTATCATATTCCTTGACAGTCCTTTGTATAAAACATGCTGTCATTTAAATTATGAATGATTCTATTGCTTCTTTGTAGCACTTTTCTGAGTTTTACAGGGTACACCTTCAGGTAAAATAAGTTTGACCTTGTTTCATGTGATCAAAGTGCAAGCAAGACTTTAACTGGAATTATGATCAGCTTCATCTCTAATGCTGCCAACAGCAAGGTTACACTGTCTGGATTGTTCCTTACAAAATAAGGTCAAAGAAGTCAGTTTCTGAGTCCAGTATTGAAACCTCCTATTTTCTAAAGAGTTGTGGTGATTTGTTTATGTATATATGTTTAAAGAAAGAATATAAAATAAATTAAACATCTCTGCCAGGCATTCATTTTCACCTAATCCTGCCAGCTGATGGTGGTTGGAGGTGAATCAGCTTTTCTAGACATGCTGGGTTCAGTCCTGAAAAGACACATACCTGAGGTCATAGGATCAGTGGGGGTTTTTTAAGCATTTAAACCCACTCATTATCTGAAACAGTCATGTACCTATTTGATTCATATTTAGCACACCACAGCCATTTGTTTCAAGGGATGCAAGCACTTAAGATAACACTTCCTAGCTAGGCAAACAGTTTTAATTACTATTCACTTGATTTAGTTATTATAACAGGACTTGTAAATTGGGGGTTATTAATGAGGATTTTGCTGTCATAAACTTCAGACCCTGATAAGAACCTGAATTCACCTAAAACTTCCTTGGAAGTTTTTTTGGAATCCAGAGCCATATGGTATGGATTGAAAAGCTTGAAAACCTTTAGGCCATGGTTTTCAAATCATGTATAGCTTTTTGAAGAATATATTGCACAGTTCTATTCCATTGTATTAAGGATCAGTTACCTCTCCCAAGCTTGTTCCAAGCTGGACAAAGAAAATAGGGGTCCTCTTTTATGTTTTGCCTCCATCCACTGTGTACATTTCTTAGGGAGAATCCTGAATTTTCAAGAATGCATCTTGCCTTGTCTTCATGAAATATTTTGCATTTTTAATATGATGTCACCACATGGAAGAGGTTAAAAAGAAGTTATATAGGAGATTTTACCAAAACGGAAATACAGTTTTAACAAAGGCTATCAGTGATTGAGCTTTTTTAATACAATGAAGTAGTGTTAAACCTCTTATTGCAGAGAAAATGTTTTAAGTATTCTTTCACTTTAGCATACAGTTATTTGGAAGTGCATTACAACCTACACTGAACACTGTATAAAGAAAAACTTCAGAAGTAGTTAACACATTAAAAATATAGCTCTTTAGACCAAAAATTTCTAGAAACCCTGGGGGGTTTTCCATTTTAAGGATTAAAGTGATTTTTCATTGCATGAAAGAATTCTTATTTCAAGCCATCTGCCCCCATTGCTTTTTTGGGTTTGACTTGACATCTAGACTGGTATCTCTCTTTCTGTAATTAGGATTTTAAAATTTATTTGTCTTCTGGTTCCAATAGATAAAGATAGAATTTTTCTGAAAATGATACTATTTTTTCAGGGGTGCACATAAATCTTCTTATAAAATAAAAATACTAAGACTTTAGTGAAATAAAGCATATGAAGATTTTAGGGTTAACATCTTGGTCTCCATTTGTAGTTTTTTCGGCTGTTCAGTTGGGACTTCTTAATCTTCTGTGAAGAAATACTAAACTGTTCTGACAGAAAAATCTTTAACACTGTGTATTTTGGTGTTGAAAGCTGTACAGGTAGAGGTGCTGATTTTCAGAAGCTGTTCAAAGGCAGCTGGTGGTGACTTGGGTACTTGAGAAGCTTGAGGCCCCTGCAAGATGCATTAAAGAGCCTCTGTCTGCACACCCCTGTGCAGGTGCTCTCTGTACCAGAGTCATTTCCCCTCTGAGCCAGGGGTGGTGCATTTCAGGCTGATGCAGGTGAAGCCAGCCCAAGTTTTGAGCAAGCTCTGATCCAAACATCACTCAGAGTTGGGCATTGCAACATGTGCTGAGCCTGGTTTTAAAGGAATGCACTCTCTTTCAGCAAAGCTCTTTAACTGGGAAGAGAGGTACCTCTTTTCTCCTTGCCATGTGCTCCTCTCATGCCACAGTTTCCTGCCTGGTTTTGTCTCCAAACACAGGTGACACAGGCTCTGTGTGTGTGTGTGTGTGTGTGTGTGTGTGTGTGTGTGTGTGTGTGTGTGTGTGTGAACAACTGTGCATCAGTAGCAAATTCCCAGTCTGTCATTTGTGGTTCTTGATCTCTTACAGGGAGGCTTCACATGAGAAAACTGGCAAGTCACATAGTGTATTGAAATTCAATATCTAATGGTGTATTTCTATATTAACAAATTCATAGTACTTTGGCTTTGCTGGAGGCCTGCAGATACCAATAGTTGGGGGTTTTTTTTTGCCTTCTTTACAGGCAATGAACTCCAGAATCATCCATTCAAGAATTACGAATATAATCCTGTCTTAGTTGCACTTAATGCCTGTTTTATTTTAATGGTTTGAGACTTTTGTTTAATTTTTTGTTCTTTCTCTTCAGGAAATTATTTCCTTGGCTGTATATGTTTTGCCTTTAAAATGTTTTTTCTCTCATGCTACAGCAGAGGATGTGAAATATTTCTCATTCCACTTGCAATAAAAATTATTTTTAGAAAGAATTCACAGACCCACCAGTTCCAACAAAATCATGCACTCTGTTAATCTTCCTCCTTAGAATGAAGTTGCTAAAAAATTGCCATAATATTATTTGGTAAGAGATAAAAAGAGTTTTATTAATTGGACTCTGTGATTACAGTACCTATAGCCATCAGGGCCTTTAACTATAAAAAAATGGTGAGACTCTCTGAATTATTTTTGCTGCTTAATTACTTTTTCTATGCCTTATTTAAAGATAATAATAATAATAATAATAGTTTATAGAAATAAGTAAAATACATTTCTTGAGCTGGTAAAATGACATAACTTCTTGATTATGTGAATATTGGCTTAGAATTAGATTTTTTAATATAATTTGAATATGTATTGACTGTATTTCTTAATGGGAGGTAGCAGCAGCAGGCATTCATGAAGAGCCTGACTTGGAAGAGTAAATGTATTGGTGACATGAAAGACTGTTCTGTGCTTGGGGTTGAGGTGCAGTGGGTATCAGGAAAATGAAGTTGAGAGAGAGACCCTGGAAACACTGTTTCAGAGCTGTCTACCAAATACTTGATCATTTTGGCTATAAATTATACATAACAATTTCCTTATTTAAAAAAAAAAAATTAAAAAAAATTTGTCATTTGCTGTTTAAAACCTGCCCATTCAAACTGAAACTAATGATTTTATTTTTTTTTTTTCAAAAGACAGTTGATTGTACTGCCTGATCTGCTAAGATGCTTCCTTACTGCTTGAATAGTAAGAACCAATTTCAGTACTACTGGGTTGGAGTGGATAAATAGCTATTCTTCCTGAATGAATTCTCAAGAGAAAGACAGCCTAAAGCATTAATGAAAGTGAATTATTCATCTTTTATGTTTTTTATTTACTTGTGATAATTTAAACATTCTTTGTCTATAAATTTTCATCCTAAAGTGTAAATCAGTTTTGAATTCATGTGTTTTGATAAGAACATAAAACTTGATCTACCATTCTACCAAACACTGCTTCTTGAGAGGTAAATCTCTCTGACAGCTGTTTTGCATCTGTCTGCAATACAAGTTGGAGTTTACTTCAGAAATTGTAATTTCAGAAACTTCAACCTAACTACTCCTTCATTTATCAGCACTCTGAAGTCAACAGTTTTCTCTTCCCCGCCAGAAAGAAGAGCAAGAGGAAATTCAGGATAAATTAATTTTTTTCCCTGCCTCTCAAATTGAAGATGTTGGGATGATGCTACAAGACTTTTATCTCTCTTCATTGCTCTAGCAAACTTAACACCTTCAGTACCTTCTCCCAGGAGTAGGATTTATTTCTTTTGCAGTCTTTGTTGTTGCTTGCCCTGGCTGCAAGACAGGGTTTGTAGCTGTGAGGGTCACAGCATTGTTCAAAGAACACTTTGTTGTGAGACTGGGCTCAGCTCTACATGTAATTAAATGTCTTGTGGAAGAGGATCTTGGTTAACTAAGTTAACTAAGCTAAACTGTGCTTCTACACATCAGTGCAGTCACCACTGACTTTGATATTGATCTCTAATGATGGCTTCCCCATAAATAATAAAGGTTTAATAAAACACAAACTAGGTTTAATAAAACACAAAACACATCTGGCAGTGTTGAGCATCACCTGTATGTTAGGCTGAGTTGCTGGAGTCAGCCTGACAGCTCAGTCTGTAGGTCATGTTTGCTATTAGGTTACATCAGGTAGAAAAGGTGGGGTTATTTTTGCTTGGTTAGTTTTTTGTTCACATGGATGTATATTTGCAAATATAGGTGAAGAAACGTGTTCTCCTGTTCTGGAGAGACTGTTCTATGACTGGAGCTCATAGGACTCAAAGAACAGGGAATTTAGAATTTCAAGCTATGTGCAGAAAATTCAAACTCTGTTTTAGGTACTGCATTAATAACCTGATTTTGAAGAAGGCAAAGTACATTTTACTTTCACTTGTAGCCACCCTTCAGGAAGAGATTCAGTACTTGCTTCCCCATTCATGTTCTTATTTCCTGACAGCTTTCTTGCTTGAAGTGAAGTCCCTTAGAATAGCGGGGAGAAATGGAATTAAGCATTTTGGTGACTTCAAATCTTGTGCTTATTGAGCTTAATTTCCCCATCACTGCTATGGTCTAGAAGGTGACTGATGTTCTCTGACTCTTCATTAATAAATCCTATTGTGACTAAGTGCTATCAAGGACAATCATATGGACAAGAATATTTCTTTTTCTTGAAAGGGTGATAAAGCTTTTCTGTTGGGATGACAGAGTTTTCAGGTGAGGAAAAGGTTGCATTTCACACAGTCGCATCAAATAGGCTGAAAATACTTCTGCATCTAAATGGAAATAGAAAACATATGATTGTTAAAGTTGAGTACTGGCACAATGTAGTGGCAGGAATGAAATAGATACGTGTATATAAGTGAGATAATTTAAAAATAATTTTTAATTGCTTTGTTTTATATAGAAGTGAAATACGTATTTCCAGAATATGCCTTTAGAATATGCTAGTGCTTTTCACGTTACTAAGTTCAGCTGTTATAATAAAGGACTTTTTTTGCCTTTCAGTCCAATTAAGTTTTATTATTTTGCTGTTTTCAGCATCCAGAATATAACCATAGTAACTAAAATTCCTGAGGAGGAGAATCAATTATTATTACTGGACACAGGATTTTTTTTTTCATAGATAGTATTCATTGTAAAATTCAGTAATTTAAGCTCACTAGGATTCATTCTATCAGTTTCTATTCTCAGACAGTTTATCAGCCCCTTTGAGGACATTCAGTTGTTGCTGTTATTAAATATTATTTTTTCTTGGTTTGTGCTGTGAGGAACAGATTTCTTTCTTCTTCAACTGAGCAGTTTTTTAAGCAAAGACTGTTGCTTTCTTTCCACTCTTTGCCACAGTGGGAACTTTATGCCTCGATGCATTAACCAGGATATGCTAAGCAGACCTTACATCCACTAGACCTGGAATTGATGCTTTCCTGTTGAAAATTTCTCCTATCTGTGCTTATCTCAAGTTCCTGCTGTCAGGGCTTATCTTATGACAAGTTCCTCTTGTGGCCTTGGCAGTGTTTTAAGACAGGCAACTCTGATCTTTAAGTACTTATAAGCTTGTATATAGAACTTTGAAGTCATGGTCCACAGCCTGATTTGTGTCACCCAGCCTAAAAAAACTCCTTCAAGTTTCCTGTGGCCTACAATTAAAAAAAAACCAATAAAGTCTTTAAGCTTTAAAACTTTCTGAGCTTCAGAAAGTACTAACCTACAGCTAAATTCTGTAGCTTCTTATAGAAGGACCACTATTGGGAAATTGATGTCTCATATCTGGGAAACTCAAATCAGTATTCAGTCACAAATCACCAACTTTATGCCACACATGGTTAGTATCAATTTCTCATCATGGAATTCGTCTGGATGCTGATACTAGTCAGGTAGAAAAAATGAATGAATGTGCATCCCAAAGGAAAAGCACTTTCCTTCTAAACACTTACAGGTGTTAAATTTAGCTTTATTAGAGCATACTTACATTATCTGGAAAACAGTCAATGAATAAAAGAAATGAACCACTATGTGTAAGATTCAAAATATTTCCAATAGGCACTGAATTCAGAGTCACTTATTTTCCATTTTCTAAGTAGATGTTTATTGCCCATGTTCCTCTGTTAGTAAATAAATCACTTTTCTTCACAGTACAGTAGTTATGCCATATAGGCCATGATGCAGTGACACATGATATGATAGATAGCAAAAAAAGATACTTAAATCAGAGATACTTTGAATTCTTTTCTGAACAACAAATTTCTGATTAAATACAGGGGTAGGGGCAGGAAAATACATAATCTTCATCATCTTTGTATTTATCGGGCATGACTGTTACAAATGGTTTAATATTTTGATAGAAATGACACTTTGAAATAAGTTTTTCCTTTTTATAAGTTACTAGAAGTATCAATGCATTTCATTTCTTTATCTGAAGGAAAGTATAAGGAAAGCACAGATGAAGGGGAGTATACTAACAGAAGCACAGAAATCTTTGAAGCAGACACAGTAACTCTGACCCTATGTATGAAGTTGTAACGTTCTTGAGGTACAAAAATGCAATAAACTATTACAACACTCCTATATCTTCTACCCTTTCCCATGTATACTGGAAATGGAGACTAAAATAACCTGCTTCATCCTGGTCTCCCCAAAAGTAACATACATTAATTGTAAAGTTTGATGACTTTTTCCAGCAGCCCAAAAAATGGTAAGAAGCTGCTGTTTTGGTGGCCAACTGTGTTGTGAATATCCATGAGAAAGGAGACAGTGGAGCTCTCATTACTCTGCCCTGTCCAAGCTCTTACACTAACGCCAGCTCTGGGTGCATCTTCTGTGCTGGAAATGCAAAGGCTGTGTGTGTGTGCTCCTCCTGCCTACCTGTGTGTGTGTGCTCCTCCTGCCTGCCTGTGTGTGAGTGCTCCTGCTGCCTGCCTGTGTGTGTGTGTGCTCCTGCTGCCTGCCCCTGTGTGTGTGTGTGCTCCTCCTGCCTACCTGTGTGTGTGTGTGCTCCTGCTGCCTGCCTGTGTGTGTGCTCCTGCTGCCTGCCTGTGTGTGTGTGTGCTCCTGCTGCCTGCCTGTGTGTTTGTGCTCCTGCTGCCTGCCTGTGTGTGTGTGTGTGCTCCTGCTGCCTGCCTGTGTGTGTGTGCTCCTGCTGCCTGCCCCTGTGTGTGTGTGTGCTCCTGCTGCCTGCCTGTGTGTGTGTGCTCCTGCTGCCTGCCTGTGTGTGTGTGTGCTCCTGCTGCCTGCCTGTGTGTGTGTGCTCCTGCTGCCTGCCTGTGTGTGTGTGTGTGTGCTCCTGCTGCCTGCCTGTGTGTGTGTGCTCCTGCTGCCTGCCCCTGTGTGTGTGTGCTCCTGCTGCCTGCCTGTGTGTTTGTGCTCCTGCTGCCTGCCTGTGTGTGTGTGTGCTCCTGCTGCCTGCCTGTGTGTGTGTGTGCTCCTGCTGCCTGCCTGTGTGTTTGTGCTCCTGCTGCCTGCCTGTGTGTGTGTGTGCTCCTGCTGCCTGCCTGTGTGTGTGTGTGCTCCTGCTGCCTGCCTGTGTGTGTGTGCTCCTGCTGCCTGCCTGTGTGTGTGCTCCTGCTGCCTGCCTGTGTGTGTGTGTGCTCCTGCTGCCTGCCTGTGTGTTTGTGCTCCTGCTGCCTGCCTGTGTGTGTGTGTGCTCCTGCTGCCTGCCTGTGTGTGTGTGCTCCTGCTGCCTGCCCCTGTGTGTGTGTGTGCTCCTGCTGCCTGCCTGTGTGTGTGTGCTCCTGCTGCCTGCCCCTGTGTGTGTGTGTGCTCCTCCTGCCTGCCCCTGTGTGTGTGTGTGCTCCTGCTGCCTGCCCCTGTGTGTGTGTGCTCCTGCTGCCTGCCTGTGTGTTTGTGCTCCTGCTGCCTGCCTGTGTGTGTGTGTGCTCCTGCTGCCTGCCTGTGTGTGTGTGTGCTCCTGCTGCCTGCCTGTGTGTTTGTGCTCCTGCTGCCTGCCTGTGTGTGTGTGTGCTCCTGCTGCCTGCCTGTGTGTGTGTGTGCTCCTGCTGCCTGCCTGTGTGTGTGTGTGTGTGCTCCTGCTGCCTGCCTGTGTGTGTGTGTGCTCCTGCTGCCTGCCTGTGTGTGTGTGCTCCTGCTGCCTGCCTGTGTGTGTGTGCTCCTGGTGCTGACTGGAAGCCGCTGCATGCTGCTGGGTTTCACTGCAAGGCTGTAGCAAGGCAGTAATCCTCACTGTGTGAGTCAGAGGACCAGGCTAGACACAGGGACACCCACCCTCCTCTCACAGCAAAGCTCGTACTGGAAAGAATTTCAGTAAGTCACATTCTAACCCAGAAAGCGATTGGGAAGCATCAGTTGTGATTGTGAGATTCAGGTGTTACCTGGGCAGCTTCTACAGCTCTTCCTTGTGTAATTTCTGGGTTTTCACATGGTTCTCTCTACAAGGATCCTGTGCAAAACTCTTGATGGAGAAAATATAAAACCAAGTTAATATCAATTTTGGGAAGTTGTTTGTAAGATACCTTTAGATGATTCCCATTCTACGTAAGAAAATTAGTGTCCCCACTGTACCTTTACTGCTTAGTTCAGAGAATCTAAAATTTCTTGCCACAGTGATATTGAAGTTTGACAACATGCGTAAAAGAAGTACAATATGCTTACAGTCATTTAGTTTGAAATAAATTAAATCAAAACTAATGAAAGAGCAGGAATTAGAATAAAATCTATTAATATCTGCATCTTCACACTTCCTTCTTCGTTAAGTATTGTTTCACAGTCCTCAACCACCTATTGTCTCCTTGTAATATTAAGAGATTCAAAGGTGTTCTTTTGAAAAAAAAAGTAGCAGGCTTCTGCCATGCATGAATGCCCAGGATACATACTGAGCACTGCTCATCCACATATTTCTGTGAGACTAGAAAGATACAAACATACTGGAGACACAAAAATTATTAAAGGCTTAAAGCATGTGTCACATAGGAAGACTCCGAGAGAGCTGGGACTGTTTAGTCTGGAAAATTAAAAAAAAAAAAAAAAAACAACCAAACTCAGGAGGGGACTGATCAATGTGAGTAAATATCTTTGAGAAAAAGTAAAGAAGATGGAACGAGGTCCTTCCAAGTTGTGCCCAGTGACAGGATATGGGCAATGAACACAATTGGGAATAAAAGGAATTATGTTTAAATATACAAAACCCTCTGTTATTGTGGTAATGGAATACTGAAATAAGTTGCCTTGAGAGGTTGTGGGGGCTCAATCCTGGGAGATACTCAGAACTTGTCTGGGCATGGTCCCAGGCAACCTGCTGTAGCTGATCTTGGTTTCAGTGGGAGTTTGGATTGGCTGATCCCCAGTGATCCCTTATAACCTCAGCAATCCTGTATGTTTACTTTAGCCTTGCCAGGGATTATGAAGGTAAAATCTAAGGTTTAGCCAAACAGCTCTGGGTCAAACAGGCACACTTTTCATTCAGTGTGCAGCTTTCTGTAGCATAAACAGCTTTTCTTCCATTACCAGCAAATGCTTTAAAGGTACTAACACAGGTGATGTGGGAAGTAGATGCTGTTTATTGTCCAAATACAGACTCAGTGTCAGAAAACACCAAATAAACTTTATCTTTCTGTGATTATTACAAGATTCCATGTATGCATCAACAGATGGGTATGAGCAGTTTTGGGTAACCATCACCAAAGTGCTTCCTCAGCTGGGTTATTTTATTCTGTATTGATCAAGTCTGGTGCTGTTTGTTTTCATTTTTTTCCTCTACAAAAACAGCTTGAAACATAAATTAAATGCCAAATATTCCCTTAAATAACCAATTTCCACTGGACATATGATTTGAAATGATTAATTTTTAAATTAATGTACAGGATCGTTTGCAAGAATCAAATTATACTTCATTCTTGTTCTGTAGGTTCATCAAGAAAATTTCAGAGCAAGGTTTTTGCAGGAAAGACCAATTTGGGTGAGAGTTTGATGTCCTTTTCTCAAAATTTATAAAGCAAATTATTTATTTTACAAAATGTGACAGTATTAATAGGTTTAATAAAACACAAAAACAGATCAGCAAAGCTAGGGAACTATACATAATTTTAAACTGAGCAAATATCAAGCACTCTGTCACAGCAAGGTCAACTCTTCTGAACTGGAGTTAGCTAATCAAACAACTCTTCAAGTTGTTACCAAAAATATCCTATCTCTATATACATTTTACACGAGTCTAAGGATGTGGCTGCATGTCTGGGTTGCAGATACTAACTAAATTATTTTGAGAGTCCTTTCACTAAAGAATTTGTACAGTAAGTGCTTCAGTACTCCCAGAAGGCTATGATCTAACATCTAAATTATCTTCTAAAAGGTAATAATAAAAAAATTCCAACAAATAAATTTACATGGAGATTTAAACATTTCTCAAATATTTATCTAGTAATGGAAACCCTGCCATTTTTTACCAGGAAATATATTGGAAAATAGATGTTTGGAAGCTGTCATTTGTCATAAAATGCCAGAGAAAGGCTCTAGTCTTCCAAAACCTGCACAATACCAAAGAAATCATTGAACAAATTTCCCCTTGCTGTGTGGACTCATTAGATGTTGTCACAGTAACAGTGCATTTAAACACAGCAAACATGCAGAGTTTGCATGGATATGCTACCATTTCTAAAAATTAAAAATAAAAAGGACATCTCCAAATTAATAAAAAAAATAAAATTAAGAAGAATGAGGTGCTGAAGGCATAGTGGATCTTGGACACTGTACACCTCCCACAGGACAAGCTACACAAGGCAGTGGAGCACATCTCCAGCAAGTGCTGATGAAGCTTGTCTGATGGCAGAAGTGATGCAGTGGATGTGTGTTAGTACTGCCCTGGTGCTCAGGTGCAGCTCTATAAATATGCCATGGATAATCCTTGATGTAATGTGTTAGCTGTCAGTAACTTGGATGGTCTCAAACTGAAGAGCAGCATGGAACAAGCAAGGACTTTGTACCTAAGTTAAGAAAATAAATCTGGCTACCTACCTACCTAGCACTGAGCTAATTTCATAGAGCATTAATATACAGTTTAAAATGGCAGACACAAAATAATGGTTAAATTTACAGATATTTAGAGAACTTTTCCTCTCTCTTCCTTTCCACTATAAAATCTTACAAGGGCAGATTAGAAGCAGAAGTTTAAAAAAATAAAGAATTTTTTCCTGAAGGCCAAAAATCATAGAAACTTGGTCTTCAACCTTCTGCTCTCATGAGTCCCATTCTATTTGAAATATGCAAACTAAATGCCTGTCTCAAGGCATAATGCAAACTGTCATAGCATCACTTTTGAATAAAAGACCATTTGTTGCTTTTACACATGACAAGAGAAGGTCTATCCTGTGGGAAATGGCAGTTTGTGCCACTTCTATCCAAGTTTCATCTGATCAATTTTAAGTAAGTAGAATTGACAACTATTGTGATTAGGTTCCAAAACTAAAACAAAACAATTTTAAAACTTAGTTGTTACTTTCTGAGTAAATCTGAAAATATGTTTCCTTGTGTCACCTTATTTTTATTTTGCCTTGGCCTCCACCAAAAATTAACCCAAACACTCCCCTTCTTCTGCTTCATGTACTCTGTATTTCAGATGCTTTTAAAGTTTTTTAAAATGTCTCATGCTTTTTCAGACATCTTTTTAACAAAGAACTGAAAAGAGCCATGGAAAAAATAAAATCCCATCATTGATGTCAGCAAAAAAAGGATAGTTTTTATTCCGACAGATTATGTTGTATTTTCACTCTTCAGTGCTGCAGGAACTACAGTTTATATTTTCTCATTGTCATCTTCCCTTTTTCTCTTTGGTTTTGTGTGCTCAGCCAGCATGTGTTGCACTTGCTGTTCTTCTGGCCTGATCCTGCAAATGTGACCAGTTCATTTGCATTTCATTTTCCATGCAAACCCTGTCAACTGCAGGTTTTAATCCACTTGATGGAGTGTAGAGGGGCAGCTCCATGGAGCTCTGCTGAACACAGGGTGAAGCTGCAGTGTCCACGTGTTGCACAAAACTGTTACCAGATTTCAGAATGGGGTCTAGTGCTTTCTTTCATTGGAGTACTTCTTAATACTTTTTGATGATATCAATAAGTGATATCATAATTAAAACCTGAGTAGATCAACAATGCCTTTGTAATCTCTTAATCCTGTACTAATATTAGACATTGCTCTTTTTTTTTCAAATTCTCTGTTTAACGTGTCTGGGATAGTTCTTAATTTACTCTAAAGATTAGCCAACTTATGAGTGTTTCTCAGCAGTCAGTTGACTTCTTTCTCAATTCATCTTTTACATTATTTATTGCTTGCTGAGAAAGCCTAATTAAATCTAATGGACTGCGGGTATACATCTACTGGAATATTGATATTTTATCACCAATTAGTCCATATTCCTTTTCTTATTGTGCTCTTAGCTGGCTTTATATCACTTTACAGGATTAGGAAATGCTTCTTCCTCTTTTTTTTCAACATATTTGTTTTCAATTAAGGTATTGAGGTGTCTTATTTGGAAAGCAGAAGTTCTACATGTCAGAAGATAAGAACAGGGCATAAAGATGTATGTAATTGGAAGGCATAATCATCTTAAATTTGCGTCTCTTTTTCTTCATTTGTATTCTCTCTTCTTCCAAAATACATCTCACAGTTTGATAAATTAAGCTCCTAGATGCAAATCTGCTTTCAAGCTAGAATTGCTTTCTTTGTTCCAAACCATTTTGCAACAAGAAACTCCTAATGATTTCAACTGTAATGCACATATGTTGCATTGGAGATATTGCTGGAGAAATGACTGTCCCCTCACTTCTTGTCCCCAGTGTCTTGAACTAGTAAGTATCTTTAGACTTCAGAGGAGTGACTCTGCAGCACACTGCAGCCCCGAGGGGATGGGGGGCTCTTGTGGAAAGCTTAACTCGGTGTCAGAGCTACCGTAGGGTTATGTAATGCCTGTTAGCTCTGTGTCTCTGTCTCTGCAGCTGGTCATTAGTGAAAAACAGCAGCAAAGCAGATGGAGTCAGAAGTGCTTGTCCAACACTAGTTAGATTGAACGGTTTTGATCCCTCATGAACTATTGCTTGGGTTTCTCAGCAAAGGAATAGAAGAAAGCTAAGCAGAAGTGAGTGCTAAGTCAATTTTAGCCATCTGTACTGTGTTCTTTTTACCAACTTAAAAAAACCCAAGCTGTTTCTGAAACAAAAGGTCTCCATTTATACACGAAAGATCTCTTCACCCAAAACCACTGTGGCCATGTGCAGCTGACCTTGTGAAAACAGACCCTGACCCATACTCTTTAAAGCTGTGCCCAAACACTGTCTGAAAAAGCACTTGCTGGCACTGTATATCATTGTTCAGTGTTCCAAAAGGTACAGCATCTGCCCAATCCTTGACCAGTAGAGTTTTCCATGAGTTTTCATGTATTTATTTATATGCATTTTTCTGTAGAGGTTTTCTTTGCACAGTTCAGCCTTATGCTACAATTCAAAGATTTCACTAATTTAGGTTGTAGGCTGAAGAAAATTGACTCTGTGCAGAGTAAAGAATGTGGGACTGGGCTGCATAAAATTTTTAAAACTAAAAACAAGTCCAAATGGATATTTTCAACAGTTATAACAGCACTGATATGAGTGAAATCAATGAAAACTACTTTACGTGGGCACTGTCTCGTATACTGTATCTAGTGTCCCAATAGAAGTCATAATAGAGTTTCTGCGCAATAGCTTTCCATAGTATATGATATTTTGTATTTATGTCATGTTTTCTACACACACTGTGATGCTAATTAATTAGGTGTGATACCTATGTACATTTTCTCTTAATTTTCAGTAAGTGTTAATGATGAAATAATTGAGAATATATTCTTCATATTAAATATATTCTGTTATGAGTATTTACTACATATCAGGAAACCTGTTCACCAAGAATATTATCTATGAACTACAGGATTATTGAGCAAAACAGCTTCTAAGGGCTGCACTGTTGTTTACATTAGAAATATATGGTATTTCAGTGATAAAAGAGCTACAATGATCTACAATGTTAGAACCAAACAAAAGTGATATCTATTAATGCAACACTGAAATGTTGTTTTATTAATAGATTGGTTGTCAGGCTGTGAATTGAAGCACCAGAGGTGCCAACTCATCATTTTCTTTACAGTTTCAGAGAGCAATAACCTCTTCCAGAGGTACAAAGAGAACAGCAGAGAGTTTAAACTTTAGATCATTTGTCTCCCTTTAGCAAGATCTATCAGACAGTGTCTGCCCTTGCTGCTTATCTGTGTCCCTTGAATTCTGCTCCTGTTGATACCACTTGTGTTGGTGTATGCCTTATAAATATATTACCAAAAAGGTATATTACTTTGGTTTCCAGAGGGATTTTAAGTCTTAAATTGCCCTCCTGGAATCATAGCACAAGTGTATAAATACAAATGTATGTTTTTCAAGAGGAATATGGAAGAAACCTTAAAGGTTCTTCTTCAGTGGGCAGATATGTAGGGTCTGGTGACAGTGAATATTCTATTCAGTTGCTGCTGAGATCTTCAAAGGAGAAAAATATGTTACATGTCACAAAAGTAAACACAATATACTATTTCTTCTAAACACAGTAACTGATCCTTAATGCAGATAAGCTCAGGAAACAGATTATTAACATAACCCCAAAAGACTTATCTTTCTGAAACAATAAAGGTTTTCATATGTGTATGAATTGACTTCATAACTGTAGCACTAATGACTCTGGATTACAATTATTTGTTTTTGTTTGAGACTTATAGGCAGCTTTATGCAAATTGTAGTGATGATGGAAATTAAATATTCATTAAAAATACCTTTACTGAATAATTCTAGCATAATAAGTAGGCTGCTTCATAATACATTATTATTCTCATAATGGTTGAGCAACTTTTATCACAGATGCATTCGATGAAGTAGCAACAGCAGTGGAGGTAGCAGCATAAACATCATGCTCCACTGCCTGCCCTGTGCTAAAGAAATTACAGTGTGGGAGGAAGGAACATAACATTGCAATTGCTGAGACTGACAGCCAAGGAAGTGATGAAGTTTTATGAAATCAACAGCATGTTGGGTACATACTCTCCAATTATAATGACAGGGTTTCACCAAAAGGTGGACCTGCTATCATTACACATAAACAAAGTTGTTAAGACAGTTTCCAAAGGATCAAGAGCAGCATATATAGTTTTAAATAGATGATAAAAGCTGTTTGAATCTAGCAGATCTAACACAGTCTCATCTGTCTCCTACCAGTATAAAGTTTGTGCAATATTTTTTTGGTTTGGATTTTTGTTCTCATTTGCAACCAAAATATTTTGCAGCCCTATCTGGTCAGAATGGCACACTGTCTGTATTGTCATTGCATCTGCTGGGCAGAATGTAGGATTTATAAAATTCTGGGTTTTGTATAACTGACCAGCTTCATTGTGAGTCATGACAGAAAGCAGGTTGCACTCATTTTCCTGTAAGTTGGTGCATTGCACTGTAGGCAATGTAGGCTGGGCAAAGGGAGGAAAGATTGCTTCTGCCTGGTGCCCTCACTGGGTGTATTGGTGGACGTGAGCTGCAAGGCTGCTAAGTGTGCAACTCCCAGGAAGCACAAGCAATACAAGGAAAACCTGGTTTTGATTTTGTTCTTCTCTTTCGCCTTAATTTATCAAAAGATTTTGAGAAGTACCTATAAGAAAATTATCTATGCAGATCCAGCCCAAAGCTGTAGCTAATTTGGGGATCTCATCATAGATGTGGTTGGAAGGCAATTCCCAATTTAAAGAATTTGTACTATCTCAAGCAACCACATGTGTACAAACTTATCAAATTGCAAAACCTTGTTGTTCTGGCTTGTTAGAAAGCTTCTGAATTCACAATTGGCTAAAATCAACTTATTTTTGTGCAAACACTGTCATTTCTGTTTGCATTGCTTTTTCTTCCTTTGGGCATTAAAAAAAAAGTATTAAAAAAAAAGAGGAAAAAAAGCTAGAAACACTTTCTTTAATTTGAATGGTCTTTTATAAGTGTGAGAAGCCATAATTAAACACAGTATTGTGGGTCAGATCTTACCTGTATCTTGCAGAGTGATACAGTTTTTCCTTCTGGGTATTCCTCACTTGTTATGTTCTGGAACTGCATACAACTTCTTCTTTAATGACTGTATTACTTTGTTCAGGGGAACTATGATCAATTAGCACAACCAATTCTTTGCTCTCCTTTTCTTTCCACTGAGATGCTTAAAGAAGAAATTCTCATTTATAATTTCCAAGATGCATCACCTCATTTTCAGCATGATTTTTTCTTTGTAATATCTTACAACTTTGTGTCACCACATTTCTGCAGCATGCTTCTTTGCAAAGGTCATTACTACAGATATTAAATGAGACTCACTCATCACAAATATGATTTTGAACAAAAAAACCCCACTTTTCTCTAGTTCAGCAATTCAATTTTCATCTTCACCTCCCATGTAGTCAAGTCTGTGGCCACCTTTGTATTCCTGTATAAGTCCCCTTCTGGTCTGGCTATTTGCAGATCATTACTGCACAAATTTCACAATGCTTTTCAAATGAGTGAGAAATTGTACTGATATCCTAGCAAAATATTTATTGCTCAAAATTCATCTTTTCATGCAGCTGCAGATTCCATTCCTATCAAAGTATTTTTAGCACATCCATTAACAAAGTCCAAGAAACTGATGGCAAGTAGAAAAATACACATTTACTCCTCAGAGGACTACTGCATTTAAACATTGAAAGTTTTTCCTCCGTGTATGTAGTTTTGCGAAGCACTTATGGATTCTAAATACATAAATGCCCAGAAAAGTAAGGCATTATTTGTATTAAGTCTTATATAAAACAGAAATAAAATGCAATTAAATAGTGAAGTATCTCAAATAGTTTTGTTTAATGCTTTTTTTAATGCAAAGCTACAGATGGAGTAGGAATCATTTTACAATCTAAGTTATGTTATTTAAAAGAGCACTTCAATAAAATAACTTCAATAACATAAAAGCAATATGAAGAGAGTTTAATTTTTTTTGGTCTATCTGGTATTTTTAAGCTCCGTGACAAAATTGGTTAGTACCATTTTACAGCACAGAGAATAACTCTGCCACTGTTTTCTGTACTGTTCAAACTGAGAAACAGCTTTTTTCTCCTTTACTTGGTGACATTTTCTTTTTGGTTATTAAAAATAGAAAAGGACAGCTGCATACTTACATGTGCATTAACTTCATAAATTGTTAATCCTGAAAAGACATGCTGCTCACACAGGGGGCAAGTTTAATGCTGCAGACTGCCATTCAGTGACTATCACTGTTTCTTTCATTTGAAGTTATGCACATCAGACAATACTTGTTTCTCTATAAATTGAGCCCATTCTCTGCGTGTCCCTTGATACAAGCAAGAGTTTCATTTATTTCAGTAAAAGCACTCAAGTCAAAACAAAAACTGACATGATTGTCTAGCTTGTGTCCCTGAGCAGAAGGGAGTGGGCATGTCTTGAAGGTCAGCATGGATGCTTCTCCTTAGAGAGTGTCACTTCCCATCCCTTCCCTGAGGGCTCTTGCCGTGGGTGACACTGTCCTGACACATTGAGCCATGTGTCAAACACAAGCAGGATGTCTGCCCCCACCACCCTCGTGGCCAGCACTGCAGTGGACCTCTTTGCCATTCTCCTACATGGATGTTCATCAAAGCAGGGTTGGACAGGCACCCCCAGTGACATTAGGAACCTGCAGTGGCAGGCACGGCAGAAAAGGAGCATGGCACAATCTTGTGGACATTTATGTACTGGTTAAAGAAGGATTTTTTGTGGATTTCATCCAGTGCTATTTTTGTTAGCTTTGTCTCAGCTACTCCATATACCATTTCCAACCATTCACTTCCCAGCTGTAAGCTTTTGCTTGTACTTTATCATTAAACTGAAATGTTTGATGTGCTTAGTAAAGTCTTTATCGAAGAAACATGAGGAGGATAAACCTTGAAATTTTTCATTGCTTACATGACAGGAGAGTGGCAAATATCTCTAAGCTGCATTCCAGCTAAGGTAAAACTGAAATCCACATCAAAAAGAGAAGATTTAGGCGTTTATGGTTGAACTTAGATAGCTAAGTACAGCATGTCATCCTAAGAAACTCAACTCAGCTATCACTTCACTCTGGAAACACTTGCAATCTCTAGAAGAGTTTCCCTGTTTCCAGGCTTTTAGCTGTCTATATGTCTGTGCCTGGACTGCCTACTGAGGTTGTTCCACAAAGCAGAAAATATTTCATCATCTAAAAATGATGAGTCCTTTTCTAAAAACTATGTTTTGAAAACATATCTAAATAAACTGCAAAATATATAAAAAATTATATAAAAATAAACTGTAAGGGCAACACAATAGTTCCAGTACAGAATATAATCCTAACAAAGTTTTTTTTTATGATGACCATGAAAATATTTCCAAGTTTTTAGAAACCAAGCGGTTTTAGCAGATGCTAAAAAGGAGCTGAGAACCTCCAGGTCCAGCTTTAACAGTGAAGAATATAGGAGCATGTCTGTCTTGCACATATTCAGGTTAATGTAGAGGAATAAAAAAGACAACAGAACCTGACTTGTCTTATTATGTGTGAGCATGGTGGAGATCAGAGCACCTTTATCAACACTGCTGGCATGAAGCTGGATTCACAGCAGTGTAACTGTGTTCAGAATCCAAGCCATGCTATAAGAAAGGTGACCGTATGAATAGCAGAACTGAAAATCTCATTATTGAGTGCAACAATAGCAGTAGGAAGCAAAGAAGGTGATGATTTTGAAATATTGGCTGCCTCTACTGCTGAGGAAATAAGTATGGATATATTATATAATATTTTGCCATTAGTAGAAATGCATTTCTGTACCTATACTTCTAGTACTGCATCTGTATTAACCATAGATACTGCATAATTGAGAGATACCCTTATTCTACCAACCTTATCATACACATTAAAATCACTGCAATTTTTTGGCCCTTTCTGCCTTCTATTCTTTCATATAAAGACATTGAAAGAGATTCAGACAAATATTGTAAAAGGGATCTGTGGAATTATTGTTACAGACTACTGTAAAGTAATGTAAGATGTGAAAAATATATGTAAAGTACTAGTTGTGTTCACAAAAAAAAAAGCTGTGTGGGAATCCAGAGCTTCCCTCTGGCTGCCCTGGAAGGCCTGGGACCCTGGCAGGAGGTCAGGAACCACCCTGTACAGAGCCCCGAGAGACACTGTCTGTCCATGGAAAAGAGTTTTCAGTCTTACAGGATCAATTACAAGCTCTGAGTGTTTGATATGAATAATAAGTGTGGCATGGGTGCAAAAGTAAAATTTTAGGATTCTAGATCAGGGGTTCAAAGGGGACAAGATTGAGGAAATTGGGTGTGTCTTGTCCTTTTTCTCCTTCTGCATGCCCTCCATGTCTCACTGTAGTGTTGGCATTTTTCTGTTGGTTCAGGCTGGGGATACACTGTTCAACGTAGGTGACAGATATTGGCACATTATTGTAAATACAGCACAGGGAGTTTCTGGTATTTAATGTTTGTAACATCCCACTGAGGGCAGAGCCCCACACGCTGCCCTGCAGGACAGAGCTGGGCAGGGCAGCAGAACATGTGAGAGATAAACAGAATAAACAACCTTGAAAACAGCACAGACGAATTATGATTTCTTCTTTGGCAATGGGGCAGAAAGACAGAGACTTTACAATCTCGGAATCATCAATACCACAGATTCTGACAAAGCTGTAATATTTTTTCAGTGAAAATATCTTTCATCAAAAGTTAAAGTATTTTATATACATAGATTTAAACGAATTTCTTTCTTAGAAAAAGAAAGGTAGTCTAAGTAGAAAAAGAGATGTTTTCCAAAAGTGTTGAAAGTTATTAATTAACTTCTATTTTTTTTCTTTTAATTTACATGGATTTCCCCATTTATTTTACATTCTTTATAAAAAACACAAGCATTTCACTTGCTGGAATGAAAAAACATATCTTTAAAACAAAAGACAAAAGTCAAAACCTATCCTGAGCAAGAGAAGAAACAGTTGTCCTCTAGACCCTAATATATTTTTAAAAATGCAGTATCTCGACTGTGATTAGATAATAAAAAAAAAAACCCTGTGTTTTCTGTTTTCTTATTATGAACTTCTACTGAGGAGTGTAAAATGTAAACTATATCATTCACAGTAGGTTGAAAAGTACAATCAAAAATATATTAAGTGTTCTGTGAAGAATGGTCTTTGTTCTAATACAAGAAACAGTTGGTGGTGTTTGTGTCAGAAAGTACTTCGTGACTGGTTCATAAAATCCAGTTTAAAGTCTTTCACTAAAAAGCAGAACTTATAGCCAAGATTGTACCTCTTAATTCATGTTAGTATAATTAGCAAAACCAGCTAGTGCAATGGAATAGCACCATAGTGCAGGCACCATTCCCACTTGTGGATCCCTGAAGCGTGGGTGTGGGGAAATAAAAGGATATATCAAAGATTTTCTTCCATCACTAAAAATCCCTGCCAGTGCCAATCTCCCATCTGTGACCTTGCCTGGAATACACGCAGCTCTAAGGCTCTGCCCTTTGTGCACACTAAGCATGGCACAAAAGCTAGATCTGAAATGTGCAAGTTATAGTATCTTGTGAGAAGAATGTAGGACTCTATATCAGCATATTTTTCTTCCTTTTATCAACATTTGTTTACTCCTTTTAAGTCTAAATTAAAAAAAAAAAAAGGAAAGGAGAATTTAATAAACTTTTGAGTATAGAGTGAAAATCGGACAGTCAATCAGAAACATCCTGGAGAACCAAACTTGTAATCCCTGGGCTTTCATTCATCTTTTCTACTAAGGATTTTGATTTCCTTTGCTCTCTTAAATTTGACGATCCACAGTAATACTGTGACATCTACACACATTAGCAGACCAGAAATAGTAGTAAAAATATAAAGGGGACATCTACAGTCACATGAGGTAAAACTTTTACCTTGTTTATTGTTTGGATTTAATTTCTCTTGGTCCAGCTGTACTTTAATCTATAACTCTAAAATAAGTTTGGAATTTATTTTGAAAGAAACCAGCACAATTCAATCTAATAAATTATTAGTATCCAGTTGTCATTTAGTATTTCCAGCAGCAAGTCTTGAAGCTTTTTACACAAGGGATGACTTACATTTTACAGGTGGAGAAACTCGGGAAGTGAGACAGAAGAATCCTGACTTCAATATTGACATTGAAAAGCAAAAGAAAATTGCATTTTCAGGCAAGAAAACCAATTTGTTCAGGGTAACTGCCTTGAATTTGAAAGCTCAATGTACAGCTGAATAGGAAAGATACCCTATCATTGGTAAAGCTTGGTTAAATTATTTTAGCTTACAAGGGAATCAAAATAGAAGAAAAACAAAAACGTAGGAAGCAAAATATTACACTACAGGAAGACTGAGGCCAGTGAATATAGCAAGAGGGGAGTATTTTGATCTTGGATTCCTTTCTGAGGAACACTAAAAATGAGCAGGGCTCAGATATGCCTTTCCCTGATTTACCACTGTACAGATTGCACTTGGAAATCTGATTCACTGAAGTTACAATTGTTCTCCCCTGCCAGTCCTAAGGCACATCGCTGGTCTTTTTTGTCACCTCGGGATGATGACAAAAAAGAAGTAGCACCTCAACTGTCATCACAAACAGATTTCAGTTGGGTTGGCTGTGTGGTTTCACTGTTTCCCAAGAAAAATTCATTTAATGAATTCAGCCTCTAGGGTATTTTATCTGTTTGTGGGCTTATGTTATATAGTCATAATACTTTGTTCATATGCATATATAATACTTTAACAACATACAAATGATTTACAAACTATTTTGCTTTTTGCAGAGGAAAAATGAGGTGTTCTGTGCAAAGTGAATTCATTATCCCTTACATATTGAGTAATTTTTTTTTACTTAAATATATAATATATACCATATAAATAATTTTTGTTGCTTTCTGCATGTATATTCATATTCTATGTAGCTTTGAATGAATGCTTTGAATTATTCCATTAGGGTGATCTAGGAATTTGGATCTAAAAAAAATGAGTTGTTATCACTGGCATGTGTTTACATGGTTTAGGATGAAATGCCCTACACATAAAATTTTGTGTTACTTTGCATTTCATGTACTGAACCTGAATGATAAAATAGGTGAATGGCACTGCTATAGCTGAAATGTAAATCTCAAATATGCTTCATACTGCATACACTGAAGTGAGAAGGACCTCACTGATGACCAGCACTGTTACTTAAGGAAAGCTTTCAGCAAACATTTCTGGTATTTTCACAGAATTCTTGCAGGTTGAGAACTTTCTATTATCGCAGGGACCAGCAAGAAAGGGAATAAACTATACAAATATGATCTTGAGTATATTCTGAATTGCTTTGGGCTTAATGCTTCAACCCATAGAGTAATTCACTGTGGATTTTTGCACAGTTTATATATTCACTGCTAGTTCTTGGTAACCAAATGTTACTGAGTCTGCATTTCCATTGCTTTGCACTAGCTTATTGCCTGTTACCATTCTGTATCAGCCTCTGAGGTGGCTGATGTCTGAAATATTTCTTTAACATATGACTTTTTCTAAGGCCAAAGCCAGTGCATGGTATTTTGACAACTTCCTACTGCCATGTCTTATACACATCTTCGGAAATCACATTAATTTATTTTGCATGCCAGAAGGGAAGACAAAAAAGAAAATTGAGAGAGCTGGAAGGAAGAAATTAAGATTTCCTATTTTTTAAAGCAACTGATGGAGTAATTGACACAGAAAAGTTGTGTGAGATGATACTCAGAAAAACAGTACTACTAGTACTGTGATACTAGTGTAGTATCTGAAATTGAATGGGGAAACAAGCCATAAACAAGATGATTGATCTTATCTTTTTTATTGTTTTTTTTTTTTCTCTTACTCATACCATTAGAACAAAGTATCTGAGGCCATTGACAATCCCCAAAGAGGAGAGTTTGTACCAATAAGTTATGAATAAACTTTCCTTCAAAGAAACTGTCAAAGCAAATATTACTGAAACTTTGTATTTGTCACTCTTCCTCTGCTTTAACTTATGCTGTAACTTCTAAGAGAAGCAGTGATTTTGGATGTGATCAATCCCTGAAGTTCCACTGAAATATGTTTCTGGCTGGTAGACCTTTTTTGAGATGGCATTTTTTGCATTCCATGTATACTTTTATTGAGAGTAAACTGTATTTGTTGGGGGCATAATAAAGTCAATATATTTAACATGTATGTGTATGTCTGAAGAAGGCAAGTAACTGCTTCATGCATGTTTCAAATTGCCATAAGCCATCACTGAGAGGTGCAGTCCTTTCCCATCAGTATGCTTTCCCATCTTCCCTCCACTGCCTGTTGTTTTGGCACAAACATTTATATGGCCACATAGGGTGCCACATCTGACAGCTGAGAATTTAAAATGCATTTAGGAAAAAAGAAATGTGAGTGGCTCAAAGAAGAGTGTTGCTTATCTGAGTGGAAAGAGATTCAGCTTCACATTGCTTAGAAGTCTGATAAAGGCTTTGCCAAACACAGACCTGGTGGCTAAAAGACTATTTCACACTTGAGCAGATGCCCAACCAATATTAATATTTACAAAGCAGAATGCAGCAGCCAGTAATGTGGTTGACTACACACTGAAATGCCTGATTGACCAACAGATAAATACATTCTTAGAAGAAAGGAGAAGGTGAGGAAGGGGAATGATAATAGTGGACAACCTCAGAAGGACCCCCAGGGAATGGGGGCCTATATCAGGGATAAACAGGGATATAGAAGTCAGTATGCCTCCCCAGGTCAATAGCTACTTTCTCTGAATGTTATCTGAGGATACCAAATAGAATAGGAAATAGAACTGAGAACCTAAACCTACAGGTTAAGCAGTCATTTATAGTTTGTCCTGTGAGTCATGGGAGGGAGATGCATTTGGGATGTGTTTCTGTACTGTGGAGTGAGTGTCTTTTTGTCACTTTTGCCATTTTAGAGCTTTTGCAAGTATGCTGTCAGCTTTTAATTTTTTTTTTATTATTTTTTTTTTTTCGGTAATTCAAGCCTGCATCTGAGGTGAAGAAAATGGTTAAGAAAGACCAGCTGAAAAACACTGAACATTCTTGACACTGAGATTCTCTGGTACTGTCCAGTATCCTAGGAGTTGAAAGAAAAAGAAGGTACCTCTGTTTTTAGCTACAAGGGCTAAAGTAGAAGCTGGAAGATGGGTCTGTGTCATGGAACTCTTCCAGTGATCAGCATTAACAAATTAAACTTTCTCCCAGCACTAGTTAAGGAAAGAGCAACACGATCAAATATCCTGCCTTTGATCATTCCCCTAACTCCTTTTTGTGGTGTATTGAGAATATCACTAGACAAGTCTCACTGACTTTCAAAGGCCAAATTTATAGTTTGGTGGCATTTAATATCAGATAGCTATTTCTTTTAGGGAAAGTACTGCATATAAAAGGTAACTAATAAGCATTGCTCATGGTCAGAACAAAATATTTTAGTTCTTAACTGAAAACCAGTCAAAAATAATGAGTCAAAAAAATACAAGATCAGAGTTGAACATTAACCGACTTGTTTGTAAATGAAAGACAAGCACATCTGCCAGATGTTACCAAGATATTACTGAAATAAAGAAATTGGGACTATTCACTGTAACAAGTAAAGCTATGAAAGAAGCATACTTTTTTATAACAGCTGTACTCATTTGTCATCTATACCAATGCATTAATTTCTGACATTCTCCTTCAAGCATCAAAATTATTTAGTACCTCTCTTTTCAGATTTTGGGCAAGAGAAAAATATTTTTATATGGAGAAAGAAAAAAAATCAACTATTCTACATATCAAATACTTTTACATCAAATTACTTTCATTCTAAAATAGCCAAATCACTCAGTCATACTGCTGCTAGTATAATATTTGTATTTTATTGCTATTACTCTGCTGTTAATGGAGAGTGATATAGCACATGACCACCAGTGAAGAGTGTGATGATTTACCCAGAACGTAACATAGAAATTGTGAACCATCTGGTTGACTCTGGAAGTCTGTGTTGCCTGCTAGGAAATTGGCAGGTGACTTTAGAATATTCATTTAGCTGGGATAGACTTTTTAATTTTGCTGCTAGGATTTTGTAGAAGATTGTGCAATCTGTTTGCTAAACAGTTCTTTCTTCAAGGGTAAACAGGAGGTTTGACATCTTTGGCTGAAAAATATTGACCTAGTGATATAATCCAGAAATGGCTACATCTGTCATGCATAATACTTGGTGGGTAGATATTGACAGTATTGGTGGTTTCCTGACTTTGGATCTTTTGCTATAGATTCAGCTTGTCATATCTATTCCAAACTTTCCTATTCCAAACTTTTCATTTTCTTCTTGTATGTCCAGCAATGCGTTAATGTCATAGCCATCTCTAACTTCCCAAATAAAAATACCATCTTCAATGTTGGACTCTGTTTGCAGTTGGATATGGAAACCAGTGGTCTTTCATGTTATCTTTAGCTTATCTGCCTAGAAAAGACACTTTGCAGAATGATTTAAGAATTTTCAGATTAATGTATTTAATAAAAAACTGTGGTCTCTTCATTGGTTTTACTGGAATGCAACAAATTGCCTATGTCAGAATTTCCCTGTCTCTCTCCTATTTAAGTACTGTTTGGCCTAGCACAAAACCAAGCTGGAAAAGTAACAAATGGAAGAATGTGGGTTGCTTATTTGTTCAAAACAAGATTCAGGTGAAATATCTAATGAATTCAAGCTGGGCACAGAGGCTTTATTATTCATTATTCTGTCATTCCATACAACAAAAATAGTTCCCTCTCTATATATTAATTAGTCTTTCTATGTCATGAATAATGATAATATTTAAAATACAGCTTGACTGGAAAGAAGCAAAGAAATTTTCCTCATTGATTTATTTCAGTCATTCTACTGCACCCTTTCTAGAAGTTAGTAAAACATCAGGTGGTAGTAAATGTGACAGTAAAATATTTTTATGTTGTTTGTTGTGGTTTTTTTTTGGTTTTTTTTTTCCTTTTGAGACAAAGCACTTATCACTTACAGGCATGTGGCCCTAATCTGAAAGATGAATTGGTTCATTCACTTCAAGTACCACATAACCATTCACACACCATCAAGCTTAACACTATTAAAGGGTAATTTCCCCTGTGGGAGCTATGCCCAGTACAGATGCTGTCACTACACAGTGTCTTTTTATCTTTCCATGGCAGGTAAGGAGATTTAAATAAGAAGCTTCATCAAGAGTGCAATCACAGACATATTCTTCCTATTGAAATATCCATGAAATAGAAAATAAACACTCCTAACATTCTTAAACAAAACATTACCAGGAAGACTTTGGTGTGCAGTTCACACCGAAATTTTGTGCTGAAGTCAAAGCATGTGAGATGCATCATGGGCTTATAGATGACAGGAAATATTATGGGATAATTTGCATGTCCTATTAAATTCTGAATGTAGTAAAGTAGTTCCAAGTAACAAAGGAGTATATTTTGCCTCCATCTCTTATAATCATTATGATTCCTTTTTAATTTGCTCATAAATTCTTTAGTTTATTATTATGGGTTCTATATTCTATCAGAATTGATAATTAAGTCTGTGGTGAATTTTTCTTTAGGACATAATATTAATATGCTTTTGCTCAAACATTTGGACTAAAGTTCTATCTGCAGTAATTTTGCCTCATTTCATCTAAAGATGAATTGTCTAGGGAGGCCAATAAAATATGCTAAGTAAGGTACAGAAAAGTTATACAAATAATTCTTTTTTTTTTTCTTTAAGAAGAGACAGTACTTTTTCACCTTATTTTCTCCTTTAAATAGTTTTCCTAATAAGGTCTTTTTTTCATTCACACTAGAATGAACAGGCTTTTTTTTTTTTAATAATTTTGTTTAACTTAAGGCCACAGAGTATGTTGTCTTTGATTTAAATGGGATCAACAGTTATGTCTAAAACTTTCTTTAAAATGTTTGCAGTTTTGGACTCACAGCTCAGAATCATCTTATCAGTGAACCAAACCAATTTACATGCCCTGTAGATAGGGATTTGATCTTTTGCCAGAATATAGGGCATGTTTAGAAAACTGTTTTGATAAAGTATGAGTAACCTAAGCACTATTCTTCCTTACAGAGAAGCCCTGCTGAGATTCACAAGCCTCTCTGTGGCAGTCTTGTTTGAAGGCCAACATGCTTGTCTTTTCTAAATCACATAAATTTCAGGTTCTGCTCAAAGTACTGAAGTTGGTGTGTCAACAGTGCTGGCCTTTTACCCAAGAACTTAGCAGAGTAATAAGTCAAAGCCTTACAGATACTAATATCCCTTATGCCTGAGGGAAGTTAACTTACTTCTTCCAAATGAATATTTTACTCTGAAGTAATTGAAAATGAAAGGGACATGATTTTCAGGCTTTTTGAAGCTATTCTACTTTGCATTGACTATTGCCAAGACCCAGTTGGGTCAAAAAACATGAAAGTGTGATCATTTGGTGATCTGTAGCAATGAGTTCACTCATCTCAAAGGAGGAAGAAAATAGGAAAGGCTGAATTTCAATCCTCCTTTCTCAAAAATGCTTCACTATTTTATACTTAGCATTCTTTGGATCAAGCCTGTAATTCAAGAAGTGGTTTGGAATTTTGTACCAGATGAAACCCAATTTGGAAACTGAATGCTTTTTTACTTGAAGCAATTTGATGTCACACAGCATAAGGACTCCTACACAGAATTTTATTCCATGAATATTTCTATGCTGAGCTCTTCAATTTTTTCCCATAAGTGCAAGCTGTCTAGAGCAGAGCTTGTCAAGAGCACTTAGATATTTTTCACACTATATATTCAGTTATTAGTATTATTTTCTTAATATGCTCATAATGGATGAAGTTCATCCATGGTCAGAGGGACAGCCAAGGACGGCACACACCTTAGTTCATGTGTAGGCCTGCATATTAGCCTTAAAATAGACACTCAATGGGACATGGCCTTCCTTCTCCCCTCAACCCTCATCCCCCAGGACTAAGTGAAATGTAAATTGTGATAACTAAATTTAGTAATGAAGTTTTCTTGACAAACTGTATAGAGTTAAACCTACATAAACTCTTACTACTAGGTCCAAGGAGTGGATTGAGCTTTGATTTTTGATATATAGGACAGAGTGCAGTAGTCAGGAAGCACCTTGTAAATTTGCTGGCCATAAATGTGCAGTTTGAACCTGCAGGTCTAGTGGTAAGAGGCCAGCTGAGTCCTGTGCAGGTCTTGAAGTGAATTCATGTGTTGAGCTGAGCTCTTAAGAACAGGTTTTTCTTCTAAAACTGGAAATACTATTAATATGCCACTGAAAATGTCAGGGGTTTAGAGCTATCCTTTCAGAGCTCTTAAAAGTAATCTTTTTTATAAATAAAGTGAAATTAGACATAAAAGGTAATAATTTACCATTGAAGTGTGATATTAAGTACTCAAACTTATGGTAATGAAAATGTTCCCACAGTAGCCATAATCTGTCATCAGATTTCACAGGTGACTTCTCTCAAAGCTTTCAGTGTACTGTAATACTTCCAGTCTTGGTGAAAGGTAATAAAAAACCCAGATATATTAGATGAGTAAGTCATCAGTGTGAGATTAGATGAGGATTCTTTTCTGTAATTGTATATTAATTACAGTTAATTTTATTTAGATTCTAAAGATTAAATCATAAAACACAATAGGTTTCATCTTACATTCCCTCTGTGTAAAACATAATTTTGAGAGAGGAGGTGGAAGAGAAATTAATTCAGGGGTTTAATATATCTGTGTTCCAGACTAAAGGTTCTGTGTAGCTTCTAAAAATAAGGACTTTTAATGATGTGAAACAATGTAGAATATATTGCATTTTGAGCAAAGTCATGTACAAGTCACATAATGCAAAGATTATGAATCAAACTACAAATAATATTGTTGAATTAGATATAATTTCTTCTGCTGGTAAAAATAAAAATAGCTTCTGTTCTCATTGCTATTATGTACCTGAACCATCCCATACAATGTCAGTTAAAAACCGTTGCCCTCCTATTTTCATTTTCTTAAAATCTACGAGAAAAGTAAAGTTTATTTCCTATTTTAGTACTTTACATCATAATTTTGATAACAATTTTGCTGAAATTTTTTGAAGATATTCTTGAAAGAAAAAATATTCTTAAAGATGTTTGTTGAATTTCTCAATAAATATAAAGTATTTACAAAACATTTATTGCTTATGCAGGAGTTAGTTTTGTTTATGTCTATATAATTTCAAAATTTTTAATTAACTGGATTATTTCATTAATTCAATAGACTGTATCAAGTAGGGCTGAGTTTGAGTCTTTAAGTACATTTGAAGAAACAGGAAAGTATGAAGATAAAATACCCTCAAGAAATTTTTCTTACTAAAATTATATCACAGAAAGACTCAAGATTTTGGGTTTGTTAGTTTGATTTTTTAAAATTGGTTTAGGTTTTTACTTAAATCAACAAAAAAGCTTTATTTTATGATGCTAGCAAGGGAATTCATAAGACTTAAATCAGCTCACTTCTTTTTTGCATATTTTCTGAAACAACAGTAAAGGATGTTTCCAGCAGATTTCATCCTTCTTGATCGAGGTGGTGCATATTGAATACATATAGAGTGTTGGTTATGTTTTTTTTCCCAAATGACCACTTTTATATCAGCTTCAACTCATCTATGTATCTTGCATCCAGTCATAACCATTGTACTCCAGACTATGATTTTCCATTATTCATTTCAGCACAGTAGTTACTAAAATAGCTGACTGCAGCAGTCTATGCATATGTTCACAACTTTTTACATTTTGCAGTAAAAATAAACTGAATTATAAACAAACAAAAAAAAAATCTTTCAGACACTGTAGGAATAAAGTAGATGAGTGAGGAAATTAATTAATGCATCTGACACTGTGCATACAGGAAGCCAGGTATTTGACTGAAGAAAGTAGAATCCTAAACAATTATTTGGGTTGAAAGGGACCTTTAAAGGCCATCTAGTCCAACCCCACCTGCAATGAAGTTTGGACATCTTCAGCTACATTGAATTGCTCAGAGTCCCATCCAGCCTGACCTTAAATGTTTCCAGGGATGAGGCATCCATCATCTCTCTGGGCAGCCTATTCCAGTGCCTCATCACCCTCACTGTAAAAACTTCCTTTGTTATTTCTAGTCTAAATTTACCCTCTTTAGTTTAAAATCATTATTCCTTGTCAAATTGCAACAGGCCCTACTAAAAAGCGTCTCCTCATTTATCTTGTAGACCCTGTAGGACTGGAAGGCTGCAAAAGATCTCTCCAGAACCTTCAATTCTTTTTGCTGAACAACCCTAACTCTCCCAGCCTGACTTCCTAGCAGAGGTGCTTCATCCCTCTGATCATCCTTGAGACCTCCTCTGAGCTTGCTCCCGTAGGTCCAAGCTTTTCCTGTGCTGGGGGCCCCGGAGCTGGGCATAGCACTCCAGGTGGGTCTCAGCAGAGCAGAGGGACACAATTCCCCAAAGCAGCCCATGCTGCTTTGAATGCAGCCCAGGATGTAGCTGACTTTCTGAGCATGTTAAGATCTGCCCGAATCAACATGCACATGAGTCCATGTACCAAAGTCAATAGTACAGATTTTATTTAAATGCGAGGTAGGGAATAGAAATAAATAGAAAAGGGGGTGAGGGGGATAGAGAGAGAGATCAAGCAGAAGGTAGTTGGCAGCCATAAATCCAGCATCATCCTTCTTCACCCTGGACTTCTTGGTGGTGAGGGTCGCAAGATGCTTAAAAACTTTTTACTGTCTGCACAGGTCTCTTATTTTATTGGTTAAATTATTTCCTCACTTCTAATGCTAATTTGTCCCATACTCAGTCTTTCTCTTCTTTTGGATTGGTGGGCCATGAGTTGGCAGTCACAATCTTCTCCCTGCCAGAACTTTTACCCTGTTGGAGATGACTTCAACATAATTGCTGAGTTGGCTTGCCCTATGGCCTGCAAATTCTGCATTCTCTTTGTCCATTGTTAGTGATGCATCCTTCTCCCCAAGCCTTGTTATCCTGCCCCTCAGTCTGAGGTAACACCTGGACCACCTTTATCTTATCTCAAGTTCCCACCAGGGTGGCTTATCTTATTGTCCAAGCTCCAGGTATCCAGAGACGTATTTGGCATGGGGGTTCAGTGGTTATTGACGGTCAGAGGTACCACCTGTCCCATTACTTGGGTTGTTCTTTGATATGCAGATGTGATATGCCTATGATAAGTTGCTTCTTTATGCAGTTTACCCCAGCAGGAATTCTTGCCTGGATGCATTGCCCAGGATGTGCTAACCAGATCTTCCTTCATCAGGCCTGGAGCCAGTGCTTGAATATGATTTATTTTAAGACTGTTATACAAATATTTAAGAAAATAAGTATATGCAAAAAATGAAATATAGATAAGCAGAATATCATTATTTTATACTTTTAATGTTTCCAATGTGGTATTTTTCTCTGATGAAGGAGATAGAGATAAAAAAAAATCTTTGAGGAGTTATTCAGACTGCACTTTATGAACATCTGCAGCAATTTATGTCAATACATGGTTACAATTTTCAACCAAGAATTTTTGGCCACTGGATGATTTGCTGTGATTTTTGGCCTGTTCTTTCTCTGACTGGAGCTCTGTTTCTCAGTTACTGTTTGACCAGGAAGTCTGAGAGAATTTCTTCTGGTTTCTGTTTCAGTTGTCATAACTGATAGAAGCAGGTTTTCACTTCAGAGAATTAAGTTTATTATAAGTTTCTATATAGAACATGTCTTTGAGATATTCTTTCAAGTTTATTAGACTTTGGAGTCTAGTAGCTACCTGTTCTGGTTTAGGCTGGGGCAGTTAATTTTCCTCTCAGTGGCTTGAACTGTGTTCCGGATTTGTGCTGAACACAGGGTTGACGACACAGAAATGGGTTTGTTACTGCTGAGCAGGGCTTACACAGAGCCAAGGCCTTTCCTGGTTTTCCCATTGCCACACTGGTGAGGGGCCTGGGGGTGTGTGGGAGGCTGGGAGGAGACACAGCCAGGACAGGTGACCCAAACTGACCAAAGGGATGTCCCAGACCATGTGGCATCATGCTCACTGTATAAAGTGGGGGGAAGAAAGGAAGCGGGAGGGCATTGGAAATGATGGTATTTGTCTTCCCAAGTCACCATTACGTGTGATGGAGCCCTGCTTTCCTGGAGGTGGCTGAACATCTGCTTGCCAATGGGAAGCAGGGAATTAATGCCTGTTTTGCTTCACCCGTGTGCACGGCTTTTCCTTTCCCTGTGGAACTGTCTGTATCTCAACCCATGAGTTTACTGGCTTTTACCTTTCTGATTCTTTCCTGGATCCTGCTCGTGGGGGAGTGACCAAGTGGCTGTGTGGTACTTGGTTGCTGGCTGGGGTTAAACCATGACATCACCATAGTAGAGGTGATGAGTAAGCCCAGGTAAAGGGCTAGCTCACTTTCTAACTTTCTATGAGAGATGCAACCATATAAGAGCATTAAAGGAAAAATGTTGACTGGAACTGCCTGGAGGAGAAGTGCTACCTGGGAGCTGTTTGGAGAACTTTGCAGAGGAGAATGGGTTCGAGAGGACTGAGATGTAGTGACTCAACTCACTTCAGCCTCTCCATGTTGGGGAACCAGCAGCTGGTGGAGGTCCTAGAACAAGCAGGAGCAGGAGAGACAGGTTGCAAGTTAGTGATTTTTTTTTTAGTCTTACATGTGGACTTTTTAGTCTTACATGTGGACTTGGCAGTGTCAGGTTAGGAGTTAGACTTGGTGATCTTAAAGGGCTTTTCCAGCCTAAATGATCCTGTGTGCACCGTGGAGCAAATATACCTTCTCTGAGTTTTTAATAACTATTCTGCACTCTGGGAAAATCAGTAGTTTCAGGTAGACTGAACTACTTGAATGTCTTTGGTGTTATCCTGGAATAGCTGAGGAGGTACAGTGAAAAGTATGGCAGCAGAAAGGGCAATGACAATATGTTTTTTGAATTAGAAAGGTAGCTAAATTTATCCAATAGTCCCTGATGTTGAAAATTCAACAATTCTTTTGTAGATCCTTCTGTATATATTTTAAAATTCCATTGGATTTTAGCTGGCAGAAAATACTGTGAGGAAAACCTCCCCTCTAGCAGAACTGTTACTTCTGTTAATAACACACTACTAAGGAAGCAGTGCATAGGCATATAAAGAATTCTTTGTGAGGGAGGATTTGTTAATTTTTAAAAGGAGAGGTGTGGGAGAAACTTGTGTTTTGATTCAAGTCATTGTGAATTTCGGCGATTCAGTGGAGCATATGGAGCTCAGTGCTGTAAGATATTGAAACTCAGGGCTGTGATCCAAAAAAACATTTAAAAACCTGTCCATTGTCATGCTCCTGAATAATCTTATAGCAGGAAATGAATCTTTTTATATTCTTGAAGGTATATTTCAATGTGCTTTTCTGAAATAGATCCTTAGTACGTTGTGAGTTTGAGTTCATGAGAAGCAAGGAGTACCAAAGAACTAAGTAGAGAGCAACCAACAAGAAATAACATCTTGATAGATGAAGTTGCAGCAAAAGAAATGGGCAGGAAAGAGATTTAAGGACTACTGAATACTGCAAACAAAAAGCTTTAATTTCTTAGTCGCAGAGTGTGTTGTTATATTTGAAGAAGCCAAGATTGTAAACTAGATTAGATATTGATGTTAATCATGTTACTGAAAATCAGAGTAACAATACTGAAATCACTGTCTGATTAATGACTCTTTTATAATTGCATGCTGCAAAGCCAGAGTAGTTCCATAATGCCAGCTGACTCTCAATTTAGCATATTCATATAATCGTTTGAGGTATGAAATGAAATGCTAGATACAACAATAGAAGGAAGGCATGTAAATCTATTTAAGAAGGTGATCAAACTTCTGAAAGAGAAAGAGGAGGGAAATCGCTGCAGCCATGTGTTAAATATTTGGGTTGAATATAATGAAGTAGAAAATTACTTCTGTTTTTCACTCTGCATAATGTAAGTACAAGCCCTGTAGTATTGTTGTCTCTCTTTGGCTCTCTTTGGCTCTTGATTGTTCATGGGTTTCTGTAGATGGATTACAGAAATGGGACACAGCATCCTGGGATGAAAAGAAAAGCAGGTTGTTGAATGCTACTATTGTTAGACTAATCTTTCTTTTCCTTTGTGTATGGCTTGGTTTTGTTTTCCCCATCTCACATAAAATACTGCAATCTTCTTAGGTTCTTTTGAGTCACAAAACTGCATTGTCAAAAAGACCACTGGGGTGTTCATATTGCTTCTGCACTTTTTGTAATTGTAACTGTATTTCAAATTTGTTATTCTGAACAACAAAATGCTAAGTGAATCAAAAATCTTGCAACTCTGCCCCAGTGACCCAAGGTAGAATTGTCATACTGTGAGTTTGGCAATGTGACAATGGCAGTTAACTGATGCTGGTGGTGTCTGGATAAACTGTAGGGATAATCTAGTTTTCATAAGATATTTAGATACCCAACCTGTTTGGACACTTTTAGGATTTGT
The DNA here is from genome assembly GCF_050655825.1 of Lonchura striata. NCBI lineage: Eukaryota > Metazoa > Chordata > Aves > Passeriformes > Estrildidae > Lonchura > Lonchura striata. The sequence goes on along the minus strand of NC_140706.1, from coordinate 24,541,444 downwards.
AGCAAACACACAACTGCCACTAAATACCCACTCTATGTTTTCATTAAGTCCTTAAACATCTTTGAAATTTTTCTCTTTGGTTCAGTCCAACATTCCTTAAACTCCATAGATATTTCTGTCATCTTTAGATAGTGTCCTAAATTAAGATTGTGATGTTTGTATGATGTCAGCATACCATCATTTCACTTCACAGCTGGAATTTTGAAATAAGTCTTCAAAACTGGAAATGCTTGTACAGATTTAGTGGCTGCCACTTAATTTTCACATTCATATTCTGCATAAGACTTCAAAGCAAAAATGATATATGGAGGGAATAAGAGCCTAGATCTGATTTTCAGGCATGTGAATTGCTGAGCAGTGCCTGCCAAGAGGCTGGTGGGCCACTCCCCCTGCCATGGCAGAGTGCCTCTTTACCCATAATTTCATAACCTCCTTTTCCCTGCCAGCCTGTGCAGCAGAAAGTGTACAGCTGAATTCTGTACCAAGTCTGGGTAACAACTGACAGTAAGAAGTGTAGTGAAATCATTATAGGATAAAAAACCCAAAACCCTAAAGACTCTGTCAGCAGTGAGCGATCTCTCTGTTATCTTAGGTTTAATACTCCTTTTTCTGTCTAGGGCTTCTGCAGACTTGACATTTGCAAAGCACAGTATCAGTAGACTGTTGAGAGAAGGTGAATTAAGAGCTTCCAAAAAAAAATTAAAACTGAAGTCCTTGGAATATTTTTATTCAAGTTAAGAGCTTGCAAATTGTACAGTAGTATTTCTCTTATGCAACCAAATCTAATTTATCACAAACTTCTTGCAGTGTAATAGGAAACTAGTTCATTTAAACTTGTGTGCAAGGATTTCCAGTGCAGCAAGTTTGTGAGTATCGTGCATCCTTCATTACTTGGATTCTGAGGCAGGCAGTGAAGTTATTCTTGCTGTAAACATTTTTAGGATTGAAAATTTTGAGGACCTGACCTTCAATTTGTGTACTAGTCAGGTATGGTTTTGTTGTCTACAAGGAAATGAGACCAACTTTTGCCAGCTGAGACTCTAAATTGTGTTTTTCTATATGTATCTGATCAGTTTTATGTGTAAAGCAGTGCTTGCTTAACGCTTTTTTTCTCCTGCTTTATATTAGGGCCTCCCCAGCGAACTGTTTCCCCCAAACAAGACCATGAAGAAAGGAAGCACGACAAAGTTTTGGACAAGGGCAGTGAAAGTGGGACTTCCTGTAACGAGTTGTCCACCTCAAGCTGTGACAGCCACTCAGAAGCGAGCACCCCTCAAGAAAATGCCAGCAGCACTCAGCCATCCACAGCCCACCAGCCAAACACGCTGACGTTGGATCGTCCATCTAAGAAGGCCCCGGTGCAGTGGATGCCAGCGCCAGACAAACGCAGGAACAGTGAACTCTTTCAGACGCTCATCAGCAAGTCCAGAGAAACAAATCTTTCCAAAAAGAAGGTGTGTGAGAAGCTGAGTGTTGAGGAAGAAATGAGAAAATGTATTCAAGATTTTAAAAAAATCCACATTCCAGATTACTTTCCAGAGCGCAAACGTCCCTGGCAGTCTGAACTCTTACAGAAATATGGGTTATAGTAATCAACTCTTTCCTGACATATCTCTGAGGCATTTGATGTTTGTTACATTGCCTCTTACTGATGTCCTCCTCCTGGCCGACTCTGCCACCAGAGCTATTCCTGCTGCTTATTTCTTTCTGTGAACAGTCAGTGTTGGATAGTACATGTTTTTCTTTCAAAATATATATATAAAAAGATAGAAACTTTAAAAATGCAAAAGGTGTCTCATCTAAACCACTTCATAATAACAAAGAAAAAAATTGCATGGTCAAGAAAGATGGTTTTCGAACCACAGTGAGTTGAGCTTCATTATTATTTTGGAACGTAACCAATAAAAATCTCAATCATCAGTTAACACCTCATTTTATGTCACCATTAAAAATGACTCAGACTTGCTAAGGATGAAGACAAACAGGGTTTAAAATTCAATTGAACTGGTTTTGGAACTAATTCCCAACAATCTCTTAATGTTAATGCAATAAATCAAATACCTATTTTGCATGAGCACAATATTACAAATAAATCACACGAGAACAAGAGGTTGTCTGTTGCTTGGAGAATTACTTGTTTGATACCAAGCCTATAAACGTAAAATGTCTAAGGGATTGAATTTACTTTGTTCTGGATCTGTGATTTTTTTGTGTGTACAGTGTTCTGTATGTAAAGATGGTGTAAATATGCCTTATATTGTTTTATTATTGCACCAACAACGTTCATCTATTAGTGCTTGTCAGGATTATTTCTGTGAAATGCAAATTTATGGCAGATTGTGAAAACTGGTTTGATGGTCTGAAAGTTTTTGTTATGTTAGTTGCTAAAAATGGAGAAAAATAAAAGAGACTTTAATGTATTTATTAAAAGAACCATCTAGTAGATTTTCTTGGCTGTCGTTATTGCCTCTCCTTTTTAAATAGAATCAAGCAAGTTTTTACTTTTTGTTCAATATTTTCTTAAATACTCTGCTGGAAATAAAAAAACAAAACAAAACAAAACAAAAACATATTTCAAGAGTGGGGAGAAAATATTTAGGGTAGTGCAGTTTAATTGGAACTGCCATACAGGCTCTTAGAGAAAGAGAGTTATGCTAAGAAGCAGCAGAGGATGAACTAAAAAATTGAGTGCTTTTACTAGCAGAGCGGAAAGCGGTTCCAATTTGACAAGTTCACAAAAATCAGCTTAGAAATAGAAAATTTAAAATACCACAGAAGAGTGTTCTACATTTACAAATGAAAGGTTTCTGTGAATAGTCAGGTCTGTATGGCAAACCTGTTATCTCAGATATGGGAAAAGAAATTCCTTTCTCATTACAGGAACACCAAGAAGACAACTGTGGTTCAGACTGCCACAGCTGAAATTGGTAAGGACTGCTGAAATTCGCAGAAGAGCTGCTGAGTTCTTACAGATTTCAAATTATTACTGTGAGCACACAAATGTACACATCCCATTAACGTTTAGAAGGGTTAGCCTCCATACATAGCACTAACTATAGTTCTATGGCACTAACTGCATAGTTGTGTCAGAAGAGATATTTTACACCTTATGGTAATTTTAAATGGTTTAGCTAAAATGGTTTATGGTTTTTATATGGTTTTAGCTAAAGTGGACTTCTTGTGTTATAATTTCCAGGGTTAATTCTGACACCTGTATTACTTTTTAGTCCTCTAAAAGGCCACTTTAAAAATCTTCTAAGAGTTCTTTAGAAGCAACTTCATTCACCAATTCTTTTCTTAACCTGTCTAGAACTAGTTTTTCTCCTATTCAGATAATTAGTTAGCTTCAACATATTTGACTACATTTCAATAACTTGAAGGACCATACCTGGGATAAGTCTAGTCTGAACTGATGCAGACCAGTATGAGACCATTTGGCATCTCAGATTTGCCTTTATGTTCCTTTCTTGCTTCTTTCTGGTCCAAAAGACTCATTCTTTCTTTTGAAAGTTTAATGCTTCTTAGATAAGAAGCATTTACTTTCTATATTTTCTAATCTTTGGCTTCCTATTCTTTAGCTGATGAAACTTCCAACTGTTTTATCATCACTTATCCTCCAGTGAAGGAAAACTAGGGTTTTCCTGAAAAACTACAGATCTAGTTTTATTTACTCCAAAGTTAGACTAATACTGAGAACTTTGTTTCCATCTGGGATTATACATTTTAGATGCAGACACCATCTTGAGCATTCCTAGTAAACCTTGATGAATTTGGACGTTTGTTTTGCCTTACCAGTTATTCTCAGTATTCCAGGAAGTAACTGCCTGAGGAATGCTTAGGTGATTTTTTGATCTGTCTATTGGTTTTGTCAGTATATAAATATTTTTAGGAGCTGTTTTGTTCTTTTATTATAATGCCTAAAATTTCTCAAAATATATTGATTCATTCTTGAGGAGAACAGAGTACTAGGTTGATATGTATTTTTAATATGAGTACTGTGAGATTTTTGATAATCTTAAATCACTTTCCATGTGTTCATGAGACATGTGAGTGATGTGACAGATGAATGACATTACTGCTACTTGGTAACCACAGGGGTATCTTAAGACAAAGTGATTTGGATTTGGAATTAGACAGTGTACACTGTCCTTCATTCAGAGTGAAAAATTCCAATGTGTTGTGGTCAGAGAGAGGGGAAGAACCACAGGTCATGAGAATCCCACAGTTGTATTCTCTAATTCCTGTCACACTTTTCATCCACTTCACCCAGTTAGAGCTCCAACCCTATCTATATAGTCATTATTGTACAGTTTTCAACTAGGGAGAACACAGACTGAGACGTTCAGTGGAACAGGGGATCTTGTAGGTGTTGAGATGGCTAGGATTGGTTGGAAGCTCCCAGGTGTTAAAAGAGAATTGTAAATTAGAAGCACTTGGAGGGTTGATTGTTTTGCAGTGTCTTACATTCTTCTTATTTTCCCATGATAGCTACTTTTTCTTCTTTCATTTTAGAAAGAAGATTTTCTTCATTCTTTTATTTTAGTCTTCTTATTCTCTTCTTTTCAGCTATTCACTTTATTACACACTGGAATAGTCTACCATGGGAATCTGTATCTTTTATTAGGTTTTAACAGAGGCAGTCAATACACTAAATATCCACTCCATTTGAAGCTTATGAAGATAATAATTTTCTGGGAAAAAAAAAAAAAAAGACTCGGAACAAATCCAAATACTGATATTGGTCAATACTCAATTATAATCATAGTTTGGGTTGGAAGGGACCTTTCAAAGGTCATCTAGTCCAACCCTCCTGCAATGACATCTTCAACTAAATCAGGTTGCTGCGAAACCTCTTCTGGAGTCTCACCACTCTCATCATAAAAAATATCTTACTCATAACTAGTCTAAATCTATCTTCTTAGTTTAAAACCATTAACCCTTTTCCTTTCACAACAGGCCCTACTAAATGTTTGTCTGCATATTTCTTATAATCTTGTATTTTCTTATTATCATATCTGTGTCTCTCCAAGTCAGAGGGGAGGATGTTGTGGGGACTGTGTCAAAGGCCCTACATCAGTACAGAAAGATCTGTAGTTCTTCCCTGTCCACTGATGCAGTCACTCCATCATAGAAGACCACTGGATTGTTCAGGCAGGACTTTCCCTTGGTAAAGCTGTGCTGGCTGTCTGCCTTAACACAACTTTTAAGAGGATTTGTTCCATGATCTTCCCAGATACACAGGTGAGGCTGACAGGTCAGTAGTTCCTAGGGTCCTCTTTTCCATTCTTTTCAAAGATGGGTATGAATTTCATTCAGTGTAATTAAAGACTAGCTAGATTTTAGTGAACAATTTATGGTAGGTTTAAGTGATAGTTACTTTGATAAATTTTATTTTTACATTTAAATAAGAAAAAATTCAAAGAAGTAATTTGACATGTAAATTAAGCAAGCATGTTTCTGGAAGGCAAGCAATAGCGTTCTTGCTTCTGCAGATCTTCTTTCTAAAACAACACGATTCCTTACATTATGGTCTTACTGAGAAGTCAACATGGAATATATATCCCATTATGTTTTTCCAATGAGTTTAATTCTTTATATTTGACATGTTCAGAAATATGGAAAGGTATAGTCTAGATTAAAGATTTGAAACTGATAAAAAGAAAATCTTCCTTTATACATGATCTCCCAGTTAAGCTAATATTTCATGGGAGTAATGAATTAGAATCTGATGGTAAAGTAATGTTATTATTGCTTATATTTATTCACTAGATAAGTGAGTTTTAAGCCCTCATCATAGATGTTACATACACCAGTTTTCATTGTTCTAACTGAATGATGGGGACTAGAGATTGTTTTGCCATACAGTGATGATTACCCTTGAAAATGTGTGAACAAAGCTCAGAATGACATGCTTGACTAGTCTATTACTGAAGGATTATTGCATTAACAAAAATGCTTAAGTATTAGAATAATTGAAATTAATTCTAAAATAGAATTTTAGAATTAATTTTGATCGCCTTTGAATTAATACAATATGATAAAGTGCATAAAATGCATAATTTTATGGCCTCCTGTAAAAAAAATAGTTCTTACGCAATATAGTTTGACTTGCTAATGTTTTCTTTGTTCAAGTAATGATATTTAAAAATATACTTCCTACTGGAGGTGGAAAACCCAAATTAGTAACAAGAGGGCAATGCTGAGTTCCTTTTACAAGTGACTCATGTCCTGAACCAGGCTCTTTGGGATGCTCAGAAAATAACAATAAATCTTCAGGTTTCTGCAGGATTGCACCACTCATGTGGCTCATCATAGAAATAGCATTCACACATTACTTCAGCTTATATATTAGAGGCCAGCAAGTAGTTTCTCATTTTCCAGGATCTGTTATCTAGAAGAGGTTTTCAGCCTGCTTGATATTTTCCACTCTGCCCCTCTCTTTTTCATTGCTACCATGGACTTCACAGTCACTTTTATTTAAGAGCTTATCTGTTCCTTGCCTGAAGACACGTATTCAAATTCAGAAGAGACTAGACTACACTGGAAACTGGTGGAGGAAGCTGGACACACTGGCTGTGTTACTGGTTCGAATTGCTTCAGCACTGCTAGCAATAAGATGCCATAAAGCACCAGCTGGAAGGCAAAGTCACATTGCCCTGCAGCTTGTTCTCTGCTTCAGACTTCATGTGGCATGTTCCTTTAGCAAAGACCAGTCCTCCATTGAAACAAGCCACAAAGCCATTTTTCACTGATTAATGAGCCACTGCTGCTGTTAGTGTTCTTTGGCCACCTACACCTGCTGTGTGTTGGTACTGCAGCTAAATTGGACATCCCAGTTCAGAGATGGTGGTGCTGGGCTGCACAAGGTGGGTGCAGGTAAAAGCTGTGAGAGCTTTTCCTCACACCATACACCCATTCATGGGGATATATAGCTTGTTGCAGGCTGCTGTAGCAGGTACTTGCCCTCATACCAGAACACCTTGCATCACTATCTGAAGTGGCATTCTTGTTTTATTCTGGTGGATCATTACTGTTCACACCAAAAACAGCCATTCAGTAGGACCAAATCCCAGTATTCTTATGTGTAAAACCATAGCAGAAGATGGCAATCTCTTCTGCTTTAGCAAACTCTTCCTTCTTTGAAATTGGACTTGTGACAGCATGAAGTGGGGTGCTGAGAAGAGAGAGTACAAATGATGCCCAGAAGAGAAACAGCACCGACTGTGTTCCCATCTGTTTGGAGCCTGGCACTCTGGCAAACCTCAGCTGCAGGCATTAGGTTGTGTAAGGCACATTGGGGAAAAGCACAAATGGACTCAATACAGTTAGTGATGAATATAACAAAAAAAGTATTTGAGAATTTTCTCCTCCCCTAGGGACTCTTGCTGTTCTTACTGGGCCGTCTCTTCACCTCAGATAATAAGGAAAATGAATTATGAAAAACAATAATTGACCAGATGGATATAGTGGGAATATTCATGTCTCTATGTTGCATTGCCTATTAAAATTTCTGTTTCCTTACCATGTATGTTACTTTATATTCTTTTACATACATAAAAGGGAAATATAGAAATAGCTTGATGAAATTTGTTCTAAGACCTTAGTTCATATAATCCTTCATAGACATATTAGTTGAAGTCCTAGCAGTGAGCATGTTAGGTGTTTCAATTACAGTGCAGTGTAATTTTTAGCAAGCAGTCACCCCAGAATAGATGAGCACCAGTAACAAGAAGTAAATTAAATTTACATAAAAAGAATGGAAATTATAAATATGCAATAAATAATCTTTCCAGATTCCAAAGCAACATTTAATTCTGAAATACTATCGCTTATCTCTTATCTGCTTAGCATGCATGTAATTCATTATTTTAACACCAACCAATTGATAATGTGCTCCAAACCTAGATTCCTCCTGATATATTGCTGAAAGATTGTTTTCTTCATAAATATATACTGTACATAGTAAATGTAAAGTTTTGAGAGCAGGCAACACCTGATAGAATATTTTTCATCCCTACTGGATTGCTAGTTTGTCCTAGAAGGAATTCTGAAAACTATCAATCAATGACCCTTAAAAGCTTTATTCCCTGTTTCTCTTCCTATTTAGGTGAATTGTGTGTTTCATATGGTGTCATTTTTCTGTTGAAGGTAGCATTTGATTCAATGCAGCACAAAATAGCCACTGACAGTGTGGCCCTGAATTGTTCTGATTTATACGTACTCCTGATTTAAATTACATTAGTAAGCTTCTGACACGAGCAGTTTAGGTGACTGCTGAGTGATTGAACAGCTGCCACACAGTTGAGAAATGAACTTAAAGAAAATAGGGGTAAGAGTAGTCCTCCATGCCACTGTGGATTTGGAGGCATCCCAAAGGATTAAAAGCCCCAGCCCCTTCAGGACATGTCACATGATGCTTCTGTACGGGAGGGATGAGGGGCCCTTGTGCATCCTTTGCCAAGGCCAAGCTTGCTTTCACCATCTTGCAGAACTAAGTCCAGTTTTCAGGAAAAAAGTTGCTCTTTCACAGGTTTTATGATGCCAGTCCTGAATGTCCTTGTGGAAAAATTAAAGAGCACCTTCTTGCTCTCTGATGGAAAGGTAGGCTTGACTTCTATTTTTGTCACTGAAGTCACTAAATTTATGTGAACAGTTACCTGAAGCTTCCGTGGCAATTTAAGGACTATTTTTTTCAAATATGTCTCATGACTCTTCTTGAGCTTCTTTCAACTGTTCAATAGTATTTTGGGAAAGAAAGAGGATGCACATATTCTAGTTTTGGTCATTAATGGAAGGACGGAGGTAGGAAAAAAAGATTATTCCTTTCCTGCAATGTGGTGAAGTGTTTCCATATAGAGAATTATTAATTGCTTTTATATTGCAAATTATGTCACCTTTTTCTTTCATTTCTCACCCCCCCCCCCCCAATCACCTTTTCCTGGAAGTATGCAGCCCAGATTCTCAATCATTTCTAACCAGCTGCTTTATTCAAATGTTCAGTCATATTTTACTTTTCTCTATGTTTCTAATTACTTTTGAGTCTTTTTTAAAATGAAATTTCATGAACATTTAATGTACTTTAACTTTGAGAACGTGGCAAGCAAAATATATGAAAGAGATCTTCAAAGGCACAAAGAGATCTTGAATTCCCTGTGGCATTTACTGAGACTTGAGCATGTAACTCTTTTTTTTCTTTTATTTCTGAAAAACTCATGTTATCTCTGCAGTGATCCTTATGCCCTTCCCCTCATCTCAATAAGACTGATTATCATCTTTACCACAGCTTTCTACTTCTACTCCAAATCAATTTGAATTAATTTTACAAGTAAGCTTTCTTGACATTGAAATCAGAAATTATTATGCTGTCCCATTCCTTTCTTCCACTAATTCTTTAGTGCATTTGAAAGGAGTAATGAATCAAGTTTGTCTGACAAGAGCTCTGTTATAATACTCGTTGTGAACCCATCCTAATCCCAGACAGTGTTAAACAGCAATTGTCTGAGCCAATCTGTGATAGGCATCTCAGCAGGTGGCAAGTAATGATGCTGCTGTGTCAGCTACAGAAGCAAGAAGAACCCTTACACATACAAGCTTTCAATAAATTAGCTGTACATCAGTGTTTCTAAAAAGCTACAAAAGTTTCCCAAAGTCTTCTGTGCCCCTCTGAATGTCTTCACACAGAGTAAAACTGTCATGGAGGAAAGAGAGGAAAATTAAGTCAAGAATAGAATTTAAAAAACAAAACTTCTCCATGGCTTTGAAAGTGATTTGAGTGGTTTCCTCCCATCTTCAAGTACCTGGGGATCAATGTGATGTTTATGTGCTTTAAATTCATCATCCCCACATGATTACCTTGACGATCTGCTGATGGCCGTTCCGGGAACTGAGGCTCCCGGATCAATGAGCTGCTCCCAGCTGGTGCTCAGGAGCTGAGGTCCTGCCTGAATGCGTAGCAGCCACCAAGGGCCTCATCTCCAGAACTGCATCAATGCCCCACCTTAGGAAGCATAGCTGTAAATTCATGGATCATATTACTCCCACAAATATATTTTTTTGTATGTGTGCTATATCCCATCATGATCTTGATGGCAGAAAATTTCAGGAAAACTGCAATATTATGCAGGGCCCGTGTCCGGAATTATATCTTGTATTTACTGTAACCATTAAATGATCAAAGGATTCTTTTCAGCTGGTAAGATACCAAGATCTTAAGCTGTCCTATGCTTCCAGGATTATCCAGTTGATGCTTTCTCACAGGTCTGAAGATGTGTCATTTTCTTCAGGCTCCTCAGTCATCCACAGATATTCAATAAGAATGACTATGCAGAAGGTGTGTTCTAATTTACTTAATAATGCCTATAATGATTTACTTTTATATTTATTTTGCATGAGCTGCATGTTTAATGCTGTACAGTTAAGCATAAAGACTTGTCTCATGTCCCAAGACAATTGAAAATGGCAAAACAAGAACTGGGACCATTGCAATGAATGTAACATAAATGCAAAGAGATTGTAATTCCTACTGGTATTCCTTAGAATACTTCTGTTTAAATTTTATTACAGTATGTCACAATCTCTTCATATTCTTTTGTTTTAATGACAATGAAACCCCCTGTGAATGAAATAAAGACATGCCTGGAGCATGCTTTTTCTGCACCAAATCTCCCTGATTACCCATCTTCCTTTTTGACACCTCCATATTTGTATGATTTATCAAATTACTTTGCTCTATTGTTTGTTCATCAACTGTGTGATCAACTAACTTAGAAATCATATAATGAGCATGCAAAATAGAAAAAAAAATAGTTCTCATGTATAACCAATTCCCCTGCAGAAGATTCTGTTGGTGTGTGGTAGCTGAGAAGTTTTATCTTGTGCCACTAGGCAGGAAAGCTCCTGAATGGCCAAGGGTGTTTCCTCACAGGCCTTGGCCCTGCAGCCTAATGTTTGAGTAAGATCCTGTATTTTGTCAGAGGTCTGTTCATATCAATTGGGTTCTTTTCCATGGCTAAACAATTGCAAGATTAATGCCTTAAAACTGAAACCTTAAGTTTGCCATCTGTTCAAGTGTCAGCAGTGCAGAGCAATATTCTGACGCAGCTGGTAGCCAGGGAACCTTTCCTCATGGAAGAAGGGTAGATGGAAGAGCACCGTGTTCCTCAGAATTACTTGTTAAACAATTCTAAAAAGGAACATAAAAGCTCATCTACCTGTAAGAATGGAGACCCAGACATTCCCAGAGCTTCAAGGCAAAGTCTCTCCATCTTAGTGCCACACAGCTGAAATCTCCAAATCCATTCATCAGGCAGAAGTACTGGGGTAAGTATCTGGAGGTGCAATTTTCTGCTCTTTGTAACAGATGTTACACCTAAAGTTTCTCTAAGGAAAACCTGAAAAGATGCTGCCCAGACCCTGTAGAAGGCACTTGTCTGAAACAATTTGCTGACCCATCACTTCCTTTGTTTCAACATTTAACATTGCAAGTCCATTTATTTTACCCTAGTGCAGTGCTGCATGGTAGAAAAGGTGCATTCTCCTCTTTGGAGAATAACCCTGCCTGTACCTTCTGTGCTGTGCTGTTCTGTATGCAAGTCACGTGGGAAAATGAGCTAATTTTTTTTGGAAGTTTTTTGAAAGAGAGAACCATTTCTGGCAGTAGGGATATTTTGTGTCAGTGGCAGAGCATATTTTCTCTAAGCCATCACAGCAAATTCCAATTTTCTTTCTCCTTTGACAGGCTGTATCTCCTGTACTGCACAGCATTGCTAAAATCATAGCTCCCACCTGGGATCCTCATTTTATTGGACACCACTGGAGGAGAGAGAGCAACTACTGCTGCTCTTCCCATCATAGGAGAAAGCACTTATAGCCTTTACCTCCTCTCAGTCTCTCTCTTTACCTCTTGTGTCCTATAAGGCTAAATGAATCCAACTGCATAGTCTGCAGATTCAGCATGGAATTTGGGTTATTTGTTTACTGGTTTGTGGTTTTTTCCCCTCTGTAAGCTTTCTTCTAGAGACACCAGCTGCAAATCTGGGCTGGAAGCCAACTTTGTCTCTCCTTGAATAAAAATAAGACAGAGCTAGTGGGAAGTGTGGCGAGGACAGCAGAAGATCATACAGCAACTTATGTCAACCATGCAATGAACCCCAAGTTACAATGCTGCCTCAGAGGAGGAGCCTTAAACAACATCCAAGCAGACACAGGAGCCTGCAGATGTGCAGCCCCTTGCCAAGCAGAGGCCAGGTGATGATGGCAATAAACTGATCTCTGCTTTTCCTGAACTTACAGGAACAGAGCTACAGGATGAGAGAGCTTACAGCCCCTGCAGCAGCTGGGTCTGGGCTCTTCCCTCCTGCCACAATGCCTGTGTGAGACAGGCTGAGGAGGATCCTGCAGGGAGCAGAAGCAGGCACAGTGTGCTCAGAGATCGTGATTTTCCTAGTCTCAGGTGGGGATCATCATATTCACTGTAGGGAGACCAGGATCACCTCTGTGTCATTTGTGAGGGGCTGCAAAAAGGAGCTTAGACTGGAGTCAAGGCCATGAAAAAAAGCAATGGCTGCTCAGTAAGGCAATGATGAGGGTGGAATGGGAAACAGTGATTTCTTCCCTTACAAGATGTGGAGGATAGAAATATGCCTTCTAAGGAAATAAAGTTGAATAGCAGGGAAAGGAAGAGAGGCATTTCTGAGTTCTGCCAGGCTTGTCTGGTCCAGAAAACTTTCTCTCTTATTAATGCACCCTTTCACAGCACTAATTACTGCTTTCCAGCACAGACCTTGTCTTTCCCCTCCTTTCCAAGAGGCTCATAGTAGTTTCTTCACCCACTACCTTTTGACCAACTGCATTGCAATTGGACACAGATTCATGATGGAAAAGGGCTGCTTAGCTCTAGCATCAATAACTGAGCCACCCCCAGCAGAATAATAGCTGTGTCATTCACCTCATTAAAAAGAAAAATAAAAAAATGTAGGTTTTCAGGGAAATCCAGAGCAGCAAAGCAGTTCCAGGATGTGACAGATGTGGCTGTTCAGATGTTCTTCTGGATGAACTGGGTATGGTTCCTATCTACAAGACCTGGGGTCTGACTGTTTGGTGTGTACTCAGGTTGCAGCATTTGGGTAGGTAGGTGATGATGGATGGATAAATATATGAAGGTTTGGGCAGCAGGTGAGTTAGAGTTTGATAGGCGTTTAAGATGTGCGGATTGTAAGCAAAGCTGCCAGTCTGCCTCTTTATAGATCCCCCTCTGTGGACTGATGCTCTGGCCTCTGTCCATCCCCATCCCCAGGAAGGTGCACACTGGATGGGGCTGGGGCTGTCCCTGTGCCTTAGTTGTTCTGCTGGGATGGGGGACAAGTCCTTGCTGCCCATTCCCACTGCTCTTTCCCAGGAAGCCACCATGGTTCCTAACAGTGGATTTGCATATAGTAGATGTTCAACTAGATATGTTCTTAGGAAGAGAAATAAGATTGGAATACTAAAGCAGTAAAAAATATAAAGTAATATTCACAAAAATGCAGGAGCAACAACAATGTCTCTGTAATTACAGTTGTGGTTGATAAAAAGTAATCTCTTTCCTGTAAGTTTTCTATATTTTTCAGGTCGAGGAACAGAAGCTGTGTAAATATCTGCCTTGGACAGTTCTGCTTACTGCTCATTTCTATTTCCTTGCATTTGAAACAGCCCATAATAATTTTGTTTGGGACAAATAGGTTATGTGCTTCAACTAATACAGGACAGCAATGAAGCTCAAACTGTGTATTGGAAGCAATCACCCACAAAGTATAGCCCTTCTTCCAGGATACAATAGTCCAGAGGATGATAAAATGTCAGCATGCTTCTGGAAATACCTGTTCGTCAGAGAAACAAAAAAAACCAAAACCATTTCTCTTCCCCTTTCCCCTTCAATTTATGTAACTGCTGAGGCTGACTTTTAAGAGCAGGGGAGCAGGAAGAAGAAAAAATACAGGCCTTAAAAAATCTTATCAACAGGGAGAGCCATAGGCATGCCCAGGGTTATTGACAAAAAACATTCCTATTGTAATAACTGAACTGTTTATCAAACAAAATATAGTATATGTACATGTAATGAGTTCTAAATCCTACAACCAGCATTTGTCATTCACTGCCTGTTTGCTTTTCTACTCATAAAATCTTATATCTTTGAACATTTGGACACTGTCAGAACAGCTGGCCATTCTATCAATAGAGAGAGGTTTTTAAAACTGGAGACAAAGCATCTTACACTCCTATTTGGCCTCTTTTACTGTCATTCCTTGTGAAGAGCCCTCATGCAAATGAGAATCTGTCACCTTTCTCTTCATAAACACTGACATTTATTAGCAGGTTAAGATCGGAGAAGAGGAGTCCTTTTGATGAGTAGCATAGAAGATAATTAATTAGAGTTGTAATTCAGCAGAAAAGTGTTAACTTAAACTTCAGAAGAATTATAAAACTTAATGAATTGACCTGGAATGTGCTGAAATTTCTGGCAGCTTCCTAATTGCCCTAAATTAAATGACCTAAAATCATGATTGTACATTAAAGAATTGTATTTGTTGACCTGACCTGTGAGCAGGCAGCAAATAACAAATTGGAAGGCTTGATAATTGATGTGTGTTCTGAAAGAATATGCCTATCTATAGAAAATACAAATAATTTATTTAATAACTCCTAGCCAATGAAGATTACCATTTTAAATGTGTTTCCATTCATTTATAGGAGGACCCAGGAGCTTCAGTAGAGGAGCTTCAAATAACATTGTAAATGAAGGAGTTCCCACTATCAGCTTATAATCAGGAAATGCCAAATGGGCAGCTTTCTTTTGGCTGCTCTGTTTTTCTGCCTCACTTCTATTTCCTTTGTGCTGTGCATGCTGGCCTGGCACGCAGTCAGTCAGCTGCCACAGGTGCTTGAAGACATGGACTGATGAACATGCCCCATATGTAGAGCATTTCTGATCTTCAGATTTTAATATGTTTTCTAGATAGTTTTTTAGTGTTTCCTAACCTAACACCATATCTCTAAAAGCAGGGACATTTAGTTTAATGGACTGTGAAGCTGGTATAGCTGAACCTGAGAGCACATACAGAAGTCTTAAGCAAGGTACTTATAATAAAAAATTTCCAAATCAAAAATAACTTCTTAAAACAGAACCACTAACAGAAATAAAATTAAAAAAGAAAAAAAGTACTTAAGCTCAGCTTTGAGGAGCCCATCTTCATTCCCCATTTACTGCTATAAATGCTGATGGAAGCCACAGGGCAGCAGAAGGGAATTTGGGCCAGTCTGTAAGTACTGTGGCAGGCTTAATCATTCCATATGTTTGTTTATTTTATCATTTCCTCACCCACATATGTCTAAAGCCCAATATTCAGGCTTTACAGGAGGTAAAAAGAGCTGCATTCATGGCATCCTTGTGGTTGACATTGACGCTTGATATAATGCACGAGGTTGATTTAAACACTGCCCCCCACCAAACCTCCCCCTCCCCTGCACAAACACAAGGTGTCCTGTCATTAAGTATTCTGAGAAGGTTCTCAGCCTTTTCTGTGTTAAACTTTAAAGGATATCTGAAAATTTAGAGGATATGATGAAATAATTTTCATTAGTGGCTGAAACATCATAAATGTCTCTTTCCTCATACTGATCGAAAGTAAGCTGACTGCTCCCCAAATGCAAGCATTTTTATTTTTCATTGTCATTCTCACTCTGCTGAAATTATGCCATGTGTTCACCACAGCAGTAAGTGCTGCCAAATGGCATAAGATCACTGGCACTACAGGAATAAAACTGTATGAAAATCTAAGGGATTGGAAAAGCTGCTTAGAGGCTCAGGTGGCTTAGAGGCTCAGGTGGTAGAAGCTAAAGCAAACAGATCCTGCAATACTGGTAGGGACCTGGGCATCCTAGGGCAGAAATGCTGCAACACTGTGAGTCTGTGCTGAAGTTCTGGGCAAGTTGCAGTGTTTGTCAGAAACAGAAAGTCATCTGCCTAATTAAGGATTGATTCTAAACTTGTACTTCCCCTACATTGTTATGCACTGCAAGAACATACTATAAACATTAGCATCCCGTTATTGGTTCATAATGTTGTACCATTACTCTGTCCCAGCTGAAATTACCACTGTAATGGCTGTTGGCTTCCAATAACCTACCCCAATGTGAGATTCCACAAGGGAGACACAGTTTATGTGAGGTACCACTAAAAATGTCCCATAATATGCATAAAAGACCAAATTGCACATAAAAGATTGAACACCATCTGAGTGCAGAGCTTTTGTGCTCTCTGCAACAGATGTTTTCTTTCATGCTGCCCAGAAAGGATATATCTTGGGGATTGTTTTAACACAAATATATATAATTTTCTCTATAAACCTTTGTTGATGCCACTTGTGGTCTCTACTTTCACATTGACTTCTCTTTAGTTTACACTGGGATGTGAATACATGGAAAAATGTAGGACTTACCCTTTAGAGGTGATATGCAGGTATCATCCTTTATGGAGCTGTTTACCACTCTCCTGAAACATGGCATTGATCAGTGTGATCTCAGTTACCTGTATGCAATTAAATTCAGTTTCTCTTGCCTGCAGTGTCTTCTCTGTCCGACAACAAAATATTGGAGTTCCCTCCTGTCCAGTCCTCACAACAGTTATGCTCTGCTAAATAAACACCACACACACTCCATTTCCCAACCAGCTCCTCTAAGGTTATCATTATTTACTTGGAACTTTGCCTTTTTTTTTTAAAGTGTTTTAATTATAATTCTCTGTTCCTTTTTTTCTCCAATTGCAGTTGCCATCATGCTTTAACTAAAGTTTGATTAAATAATCCTAAACATATATCCTGAAGGGTAAGCCATATTTTAAAACCGAAAGATAACATATCGCTCTAACATGGATATGCAATTCAGACTAACATTTCTTTTCACACTATTTATTTATTCATATATAGAATATAGGCAATTAGCTAATCTATCAGATGAAAACTTCCATTTATTTTGTCTTTTAGCCCTCTCCCTCTGTGATCTGCATCTCACAGTCAATAACGCTTTTACACCCACATCATACGTCCTATCAGCTTTCTCCCCTATGATTTTAAATGAAGAGGCAGACTTCTTTTTTAAATCCATGCATGATTTTTCATATTTGTTGATGCAAAGCTCTATAGCATTTTTTTATTTTACTTTTCAGAAAACTTCTTCTCTCGCATTAAAAATCCACTACTTTGCCATCCATCATATTAAAACCTTGCATACTTCGTAGTATTAGGTAATATTTTTTTCCATTAATATTTTCTAGTATTTTTTCCAGTAATCTGCGGGCAGAAGTTCTCTGCTTTTTCTTGCTTATTCCTATATGAGGAAAGATTGAACAGTATGCTACCAAAAAGTGCTGATAAGGATTTGGGGCCATTCCCAATAATACCCATAAGATAAAGCTCTAATCTCTGACTAAAAGTCAGACTGTGGACATATGAATGAAGGAGTATAAAGAGCCTACTAATGCAAATTGTGTTCTTCATTTCTTAAAGGAGGTTTAAGTGTTTCCTATGAGTGCATCCTGACACACTGAAGTTATCAAGTACTTTAAGAGTGAGTCTTCTTGAGTTTCAATTACCATGGGGACTCTAGCAGACAGACAGATATTTAATATATTTGCGTGGAAGTTATTGTGCTCCCCTTCTTTAGCAATAATATCTTAATTTGGTGATGCTCTTACTTGCCAGCTTTAACATTATCAGAATTCAATGTCCTAATTTCTTTGGCAGGTTTCTAATAATGTGATATAAAACATGGCTATGAAGTAAAGATTTTTTGTTATTGCATTCAGGAAGTGGTGAGGAAAGGAAGATGCCATTTTCACAAAGTATTTAAAAGGTTTTAATTTTTTTATACATAGGGCAAGTGAACACTGACTGGAATAGCATTTTGTGTTTCAATGAACAATCAGCTAGCTTGTGCCATATTAAAATCAGAAGAAAATAAATGGAACATGAATGTAGCAGAAACACAAGCCATTTACTGTAGTAAAATCATGCTATTATCTTGTAGGAATTTTGATCTAAAATGATATTAAATTAGAATTAGATTATATTTGTTATGAGCTTGAGCACAATTATGTTAGAAATAGCTTTCAAAAGGTCTCTGGAAGGAAGCAAAATGGTTGAGGGAATATATTTCTCTTTTCTTGCTTTGTGGTTAACCGTCATTAATAACATAGAATCAATCTGATTAATGAGGCATTGTCTTTGCAAATTTGTTTTCTGTCCTTTAAGGAAAAGACTGAGGAAGAACTGTGAGAAAGGTTATTAAGACAGCAGAAGCTTCAGTAATGAGCCTAGGCAAACTCTATGTCACTTCTAATAGAACAAATGAACAGGAGACATAAAAACTCTTTGTAAAGACAATTTACCAAAAAAAAGCTGTGGAATACAATTTCAAACTAAGACCTTTAGGAATGAAATCTGACCTTAAGATATCATGTAACTCAGAGATCCCAAGATTAATGAAGTGTCCCTTTCAGATTACAAATTTAGCCAAATACTTTCTAAGTTAATTTTTTTTTGCAGCTGGTTGAAATTAGTGGGGACAAGCACAGTAACCTTAGTATATTTTATATCAGATCTTTGCCTTCAAATAAGACTTTGACAACTTAGATAAAAAGTACTGGTGAAACAACAATACCTTTAGATGGGAATGACCTATCTTCTTTGAAAACTTGTAACACAAAGCTGAGTTTCTCTATTACATCCCTTTGCACTAAAGCTGATAGAAACTGGCATCTTGATTTGATATGACAGCATTTGAGCTCTCACTTTTCTGTAGGACTCAGAATACTCTGAAATCAAAATGAATCAAAATAATCTAATGATTAGATTCCAATGATTAGGAATCAGTGGATCTGCTTGGTGTTGGTAGCTATAATTAGCTGGAAAATTAGCTGGGTCTTCACAGCTAAGACTGCAAACAGGGCCCTGATAGCTCTACAGATTTGAAAAGTCAGTTACTGAAACTGGGCACCTTCAAGAACGCAGGTCTCTTTGTTCTCAAGTCTTTGAAACACTTTCTCTTCTGCCCAAGCCTTCTTTTCCTGTCCTAGGACCAATGTTATTTCATAAGAAGCATCCTATTGTAAGCTGCTGTTTCTGAGAGATGCACAAGAATAGATACATATCACCTCAGGTGGCTCTAGTGAATTTTATCTAAGATTGTTCACCTGCCATGATATAAGAAAAATTTGACTTCAAGCATCCTACTGCACATGATAAACATCTATCTGATCTGTCATCAGCTATCTCCTACATCAGATACTCAAATACATTTAAATTCAAAACAGCAAATTTTTTTGGTGCTAAATACTGGCAAAAGCTATGAAGTGGTTTGTTTGTTTTTTTTTTTTTTAATATTGGAAATTAATTAAACTGAAAGTAAAAAGTATAATGATTTTAAGATGCAGTGAAATAAAATCTACTGACTAAACAATGCAGCTGAAACAAGGAGGAATTCTGTAGAAAAAAAATTACCGACCTGGGTGTTGTGTGTTTTGCCACAAGAATTCCTTCCCCAACCTTCCATAAACCTTTTGCCTGGGATGTCAGGAAGTTGCTTAGATTGCATTCCTGAACAATTAAAACTCAAGTATTTCTGCAAGGCTTGAAAACCCCATGTGTTCTTCCTATTTTTTTTTTAGTTGTTTTTTTTTTTTTCCTAGGGAGCCATTTTACATAAGACTACAATAAAACAATAAAATACTTACTTATCTGGAGCTACAGTGCATTTGGAAAATACGAAAATTCATCTTAAGAAGTACTGCAGGTAAAAACCTCTCTTTTCTTAATCTGAGACTTAAGATAGCATTACAAAAAGAAAAGAAAAGAGGAAAAAGAAATAAACACATTAGATGTGTCATTCTCAATGCTTTGAACTTTTTCTGATGTAAACTTGCATGGTTTTGAGCCAAAACTAGAAACTGCCTATATTCCTGGTTTTATGAAGCCAACCTATAATGGTTTCAGCACAGACATGTGACAAAAATGCCACAGTGATCATAACCCAACAGCAAAATATTTCAGTTTCATGATCTGTCAATGGAAGAAAAACTTCACCTATTCAAGTTTAAAGGCAAAGAAAATAATTCAAAATAGCATATTTTAGGTAATGCTAAGGTAAAGAAAAATAGCATGAAGACAATAAAATTAAAGTATGTAAAACAAGATGCAACTTCTTTGCTTAAAGGCTGATCTTATTCTAGATTATCTTGTCTATAATACACTATTGTATTATTTTATTATTATTCTTTAATTTTCCTGTAGAGAGCTCTCAGTTTGAACAGCCATTGAATTCTAGAATATAAGTTTTTTTCAAGTATAATTTTTCTAATATGGACATTTTGTCTTAGCATAAAAAGAATTATTTGTGAAATACCTTTTGTGAAGTATCATTTGCATATTTTGCTGATTTTAATTCTTTGGTCTATCTACTAAGCACCTAACTCTTATCCAAGGAAGAGGAAAGAAACTGAGAAATGCCACAATAATATTGGAAGAAAATAGAGATTGTGGTTTGTGGAAAAAACTTGTCTTTCTTATGCAATCAGTTCATTTGAACACTTCTTGGTGTAGAAAAGTATAAGGTAAATAAAAAATAACAAAATAAAATAAATTGAAAAATAATAAACCCAAAATGTTATAAAAATGTAAGCTTAAATTTCTGTTCCAGAAGCCTGTTAAGAACATGCCACAGAACTCACCTATTACATTATCTATCAAAGTGGCTATATTGGAAGAAAGTTATTGAAAATTTAACATGAGTCAGTGCAAAGCTAGCAATTTTCAGTTACACCTTGGCATTAAAAAAAAATATATATAAACACTTTTGCTAGTCTTATCTGTATAGGTTTGTTTTTTTTTTCTTATGATTGGTGTCACATCCAGGTCATTAAATACAATTTTTAATTCTGTATTCTTTAGTAAATATTCATTATACCAAGAGTTTCTAAATTTTGAAAATTTCCTCCTGGGCAAGACTCACCACTACATAGAGTTTTGAATGGTGAAACATATATTTTTGTGAATATGGGGACTTTTTTCCTCATTTCTGTTACTAGCTGGAACAAATCTAGCAATCTGGGACTGAGGAGGTGAACAAACAAAAGAACACTCCCTGATCACTATTGCTACAACATATTTATTTAAAAAACAGCAGCCTAACATTTGTGAGTAATGAGATACATGGCTACTGGGAATGCCCTTATTTTTGGAATGGCTCTGACATTGTAACAACAGTAATCTGGTGTGAACCAGAGCCATTAAAATGTCAAGGAATGAACTGTCTTTGGAGGGCTGTGAGAGAAGATTTATTTTATCAGTTTTCCACACAACAGATCAGAGGAAACAAAAGTCCAGCAGCTCTAGGAAGATTCATGGGACAAACATGTCTCAGAGTATTTGCAGAATTCCTAATATTATCAAAAAGTTTAGAGACATCCTTTAAAGAGTATTTTTAGTATACTTTGTAAATCCTTACTATCCACAGTACATGGCTTAATATTTTTAGTTAAAATGTGCCAAAATACACACACACACATGTATATGTTGAACACACATATGTTAACTTTAGTGACCATTATTGTATATTTCTGATACAATAATCTAAGCTTTTTAATGTACAGTTCACTGAGATGGAAAAGCTTATATTAAGTACTGAGGAAATGTTGTTATCAAAAAAATCATTGCTCTTAATTGTTCACTTTTCCTTCAGGATAGGTATTTATGACAATAAATATCCTCAGTGCTGACTATTCTTTTAGAAATATGTTATTATAACTTCATTTTAATATATTCTGGCATCTTGAGCATCTTAAATTAAGATGTATGTATGTATGTATGAATAGATGAACAGGATCACAACTAAACCCATCCAGTCTGATGCCCTGTGCTGGAAAGTGGTTAGAAATAGGTACCTCAGGAAATAGTGCAGGAAACAGAGCATCCTCATCCTCACAGCTCCTCCCACAACTGAGTCTTGGCAGCTGTGGGAATCCCTGGCCTAAGTACCTTGGCTCCCTTTTGAAAATGCAAAAAAAAAAAAAAAAAAAAAAAAAATTTATAAGCCCTCTTTTGCATTCAGGATTTTTATGCATGTCTTTGCCTTCCATCAAGTGGGAAGGTTGCAATTTTTCTCCCCAGCCCTGAAGACTTGAGATAACAGGAAGGGAGAGGCATCTAAGAAACTTAGGTCATGAGGTAGCCAAGGTCCTCTCAGGTTTATGAGATTATGAGAGGTCTCTAGAAGTTTTGTTCCAATAGACAAGAGTCTCTGAGGGCCTAATACCAAATCACTAGCATATGGAATGAGGAGAGGGATGAAGAAGTTGCCTGTAAAGAAAACGAGCATGCTGTGACCATAAAAAAACCTAGAAAGATCATGCTGTGTGGAAAGACCCAAGCTGTGAAGCAAGTCCAGAGAAGGGCTACCAAGATGATTAGATGAAGTTCCTCTCCTGTCAGGAAAGGTTGAGAGAATTGGGATGGTTCTGCCTAGAGAAGAGAAGCATCCAGGATGACTCTGATGTAGCCTTGTCTACAAGAAAGATGGACAGGAACTATTTACAAGAGCAGGTAGTGACAGGACAGGGTGGCATGGGTTCATGAAAGACAATGGATTTTGATTAGGTGTTAGGAAAAAATTCTTTACTGTGAGTGCAGTAAGGCACAGAACAGGTTGCCCACAGAAGTTGTGGATGCCCCATTCCTGGAAATGTTCAAGGCCAGGCTGGAAGGAGCTCTGAGCTACCTGGTCTAGTGAAAGGTGTCCCTGCTTACCACAGGTTGGTTGGATATTTAAAGTCCTTCCAGGCCAAACCATTTTATGATTCTATGTGAAGAAGAGATTTAACCATTGGAAGACATTATCAGCAGTAAGTGGATGAAGGAATTTATGTAGGCAAGCAAGGAGGGCGGGAAAGAGGCATACAGAATCTGGGGCAAAATTCACATGCACTAGAGGGGCTGGAATTTTTTGACAGCAGAACTGAGGTCTGTG
The DNA here is from genome assembly GCF_050655825.1 of Lonchura striata. Classification (NCBI taxonomy): domain Eukaryota; kingdom Metazoa; phylum Chordata; class Aves; order Passeriformes; family Estrildidae; genus Lonchura; species Lonchura striata. The sequence goes on along the minus strand of NC_140706.1, from coordinate 24,518,392 downwards.
CACAGATCTTTTTCTGTCTAAAATCTGGGAAAGATTGATTCAGTGTCTAATTTCTAATAAATTCAAATTGGAATAATGAGGACTATGACCATATATTCTGGTGGACCACTTGCACAGGTGATGCAGTATCGTACTCAAAATGTCTGTGTGCAAACTAGTTTATGTAATCTGCCCAGGAGATAGAGGCACAGTTAGGTAGGTGATATAAGGTATGAATGAAAGTGTACTAAACTAAGAGTGTTAGATGTGCAGCATTGAGTTAGTAGAAAAAGGAAACAAATCTATGCAAGGCATAGAAAGGTAAATTGATTTTGTAAATTCATTAGACAACCATGGGGGAAGGGGTGCTTCAGTAATAGGGGTTTGGTTGCTTTTTTAAATCTTTTTTTCAAATGTTGAGACATCTATTTCAGTTCATTACTTACTTTGAAATTTGTATTTATAGCAAGTCTCTTCCATCCAGTTTTGGAGCTTTTTTGGTTTATTTTGGTTTTCTTTGGTTTTTTTTTAGTCTATAATTTTAATTGAACATGCAATAAAACAGAAATTATTACAAAAGGTGTGAAGGGATAAACTAAAACAGGCTAGCCATCCAAAATACACAGAAGATAAGGGTAGCTTCAATACTTCCCTAAAAGCACTGGGGTATATTCACTGTAATGAGTCTTCCAAGTATCAGTGACAATTCCGCATCTCAACTAGACAGTAAAAATAGATCACTTAGTGTTCATCTTTCTTCTCAGCAAGTTCACATAAACAAACAAGAAATTGAATCCGTGGTAAATCTTATACAGAATCTGCACCTTTGTTAAGCAAGCTGCAAAGGAAAGTAATTGAATTTAAGATAGGTTTAAGAAAAGTAATTAAATTGAAGATGTGCCTTCTAATTAAGATGTAGAGTGACTTAATTTCTCAGGTTATTAATTGCTATAAAATAAATGTCTATATGACTCAACCTTTCAAACTTCTGGCTTTAATGGCAATTCAAAGCCCTTGACATTTCTATAATGTGCCCAATGCTACAGAGGACCAAGTTCCTAAAAGAAAAGGAGGCATAATTTCTATTTTATTTAAGGTCAAAGTAATGAACATCCAGCTTCTCAGAGACATGTCACATGTACATATGGATGCATAAAACCATAATGTGATCTTCCACTACAATTAAATCAATGATGCAGAAAAAAAAACCCTTGTAGATAGATTCTGACTGGTTTGGATTGAGTTTTGTGTCCATTAGTCTATCTAAGTAATTCTGCAGAAATTAGAATGTTCATTTTGATGAATGAGAATTTCTGAATCAGATCGTGCTCCATCTGAGTGTTTTACATCTTAGTATTAATCTAATCTTGGCAGGCCATATCTGTTTTTATATATCAATGTAATCGTGGCCGGCTCCAATGATGTTGACAGTGACAACTTGAAAAAGTTTTCATAAAAGATACTGGATTCTGAACTATTTATCTTTATGTTGCATGACTTTCTGAATTTCTTGTGGCCAAAACTTGCCTCTGAAAATTAATGTATGTTTTCAAATTACTTCCATAGGATCAAGACTGGACCACTGAAAAACTGTGTTAGTACACCCCCCAATGATGTTCATACTCCAGTAAACTCCATTAGTAGACCCAATTTTATTCTAAACATTTATAACACAGCATTTAGGTAGGAAAAAAGTGTCATCAATCACTTGGTGTTATCCCACAGACAATACTACATGCATCAGTGATGTGCTCAAAAGGCAAGAAGAGCCAGATGAATTGTTGGATTGTCAGGTTTTTTCACTTTATAAACTAAAATGTTGCAGAGTTATAAAACACTATGTAGTTATCATTTCTACTGTTAAACTCAGGCATATAAAATGACCTTTAAGGAAAACAGCAAGACTAAACAACAAAGGAAAGCTTTACATATTTGTATAGGAAGATGTATGAAACCAGCCTTACAGGAAAAAAGTTTAGCATGATACACTTATGATTAACAGGCAAGCATTAAATTTTAATTTATCTCTTCTGTCTATAGACTGATGTTAGTTTTAAAATTTTGCTTGCATAAAATAGAAAGAACTCTATTTACCTTATTGCATAATTTGGGTTTTTAGGAAGAGAAATTGAGTGACTCAAGGTTCTAAAGGAGACATGCTAAAGGGAATATAATAATGCCTCTTAATATATTGACTTTCTTGAGAAGGGCAAATAGCCTTGGCTAGCTAATTTTCTGAATTCATAAGACATAGCTAACAATCAAGAACCATCTTTAAAATATCTGAAAATCATTGGAAAGCAATTATTTTCTGAATAATTCTCAGCAACCAGAATAGTCATTGGCCATTCAGTTACCATCTGTCAGTAATACAGATTATGTGAAGTTCTGAAGAAATAGCTGAAAATGAAAATAATATAAGATAGTGTATAATAATAAACATTTTAAAAAAATACTGAATGGAAACAACACTTAAGAAATTAAATATAACATCAAAAGTTCACTTTAGTATGTTGTTTCCTGCCTAAATTCTGAAATAATTAAAATCATGTCTCTTTTATTTTCATATTATTTATCTTGACATTGTGTGTTGACTCTGCAGTTTATTAATGTAATGTCATAAAAAGTAATATTATTAGATATTAAATCTGGAAGAGATGGGCACATCTTTTTTTGCAACCTGTACCATAGAATTTTATAAAGCAGTTCTTGCATACAGCTCAAGAAGTTGCATATTATTATCTACAGAAAGACTTAATACTGTTTTAAGAACTCAAAGTAATGATAAAGCCAAGTTATTCCTTGAAAAATTTTATTAGTTAGGGTAGGAAAAGGCATTTTTCTTTCTTTTTTTTTTAATGAAAGAGAAAAAATTCTTATTCATATGTATGCAGCTCTAGTTAAGTCATTCTTATAAGCTGAGACATTTAAAGATGAGAGATGATCATTATTGTTGAATTTGTTGAACACAATGTAGTAATTTTCATTTTCTCTTATAACATCAAGTCTAAATATGCCTGCATTCTATATTATGTCGCATTACTCTGGAAATTATTCTCATTTGTGCCCAGTGAACTTGATAAGGTAATATGGACAGAAGTTCATTCTGTTCAGTTTGCTTTCACATCCACCAGGATCAGTTCACCTACATTTTTCCTTCAGAGAATTAAGTCTTGATGAGGCAGGGTAAGTAAAATGAAATTAAGGTCTTTCACTTCAGCCTTTAAAATACTTTTTCCAACACACTTTTGTTATATTCAGCTACAGCCAAGGAGAATTTTCTTCAGAAGCTCTGAAGAAACCAACAGAATTTTCTTTATAACTCCAGCAAAATGATTCCTTTCATGCAATAAAAATAGCATCCCACTTCCTTTCTTCTCTTCAGGCTTTGTTTATTTACAACTTAAATGTCAGTAAGTGCAATAACTTAACCTTTGGCAGGGTTATAATGGACTTGAAATTAAGCAGCGAGGTTTTAATTGGCCTCTGAGTGGAATAGTGCTGGGCACTGCAGAGCTGAGCTGCTGTGGATCGTGTGTAGGAGAAAAGCATTCCATCTGCATGTTTGCAACATCCTACTGGGGGCTGTGCATCTGCAACAAATACATTATTGATCAAACACTTGGTATAAATAGGAGCAGCGAGTTCTGCTACCAGCACCAACCCTCAGATCTCTGAAAGCTAAGATGCAATTAATGTATTCATATAGAAAACATAAACTGAGAGTAGGAAACTGCCGAGAAACAACAGTGTAAGGAAAAAATAAAAATCACCAAGATAAAACCCATTAAGAATTATAGTATTTATTAGATTAGACAGTTTTCATGACCTGTGTGCTTCTCCCCAACATGCCCTTCTTCTGTCAACATTCAAAACCTCGTTACAATTTTGCCAAAACAAATCAGTTCTCAGTTTGATCAGAAAAAAGAAAATCATACGATTCCATTAAATCTTCTGACAGTTCTGCTGTCAGGGCTGTCAGGCTGGGTTTTGTACTTTACACTAAATGAAGCAGAATATAGTAGTATAGAAGGGCCTGTAAGGGTCTCTTCACAACAATTATTTATTTATTTTTGCTTTAAGTATGCATTTGTGTTGTCAGATGATGCAAAGTTATTGCTGTTTCTTATTTTTTATTGCTGGTATTATTGCCATCATGCCTCAGAGTAGCTGTGGACTATGATCCAATTGTTTTTTTCTGCCACACACACTATTCTGCCAAGGAACAGTGGCAGAAGGAACAATCCAACTGAGAGGATGTTTGGAGAGCCATCAGAGGCTCTCTAGCTTCTAGCAGCAAGCTTTCCTCACTCTCTCGTGGCTGCCAGGAGCAGTGAAACCACCAAGCCATGCTCTGTGGCTGCCTCAGTCCATTCCTGTAGGATCTTAGGATCTTCTTCCTTTTGGTCTTATGCTGCTGCCACTTTAGTCCGTGGTGCAGCAGTGATGGGGGTAGGGGCCAGGACTTGATTGCACAGCACCATGACGGAGGAGATACAGGACAAAGTGAAAGTGAGATAGGCAGCCAGGAGAAAGCAGTGAGGCCCAGTGTGACCTGCACAGTGGCCACAGGTCACCAGCTGCCTAGCTAGCTGTGCTTTCATTTGCGCTTTCATGGGAAAATGAGGAGATTTTTGCAAAGAAGTAATTATGCTTGCAGATTTGCAAGTTGAGAAAAACAAATTGTACTCACTAAATGAAAATACCAAATTGGGTCAGTAAGAGGGTAAAACTTTTGGGAAGACCAGGAGAAAAATCCAGAGAGGTGAGGAGCTGCAAATTATCTATCCAAAAAATAGACCAGGAATATGAGTTTTTCAAATACTGCAGTTATTTTACATAAGAAGGAAGAGAGCAATGATAAAAGTTACCATTGGAACCCAGACTATTTCTAAAAAAATATTTTCTACTGAATGTTTTAAGTGGATAATGTGTCTGTTGTATGGAAAATTAAGGCACAGCCTTTATTTTATGGTTGTGAACGACTACAAAGAGGATAGACTAATTTTTACCCATGAAAGAGGTAAACTTTTCTGCCTCTATCATTCTGTACATCTCCAGAGACACTAACCTTTGGACAAGCCAGAATTCCCTCAGAGCCTTGCTGCAGAACAGTAATATTCACAAAAATATCAAATATAGGCAAGTAAAAAGGAAGTATTAGACTTCCAATATTTTATCTTCATATTGGGAAAATTCTTTCTGCCATTGGAAGTATTTATATTTAGTATATAAATACATACATAAGCCTATCATAGTTACTGGTAGTTTTTCCTTCCAAGCAGTCATTATAGTATCAAAAGTAAAGTTTTATTTTTGAGCTGATCTTCCTTGATGAGGGCTAAAGTGCTTTTAATATTCTATAAATATATTCAAAATAACAGAAGACTGAATTAAATAGAAACAGATCTAGTTCTAAAAAGTCTATTTCAAACAAACTGAGCATTTTGTCCATGCATCATCCATGGATATCCACTTTGAGAAAACAGAATGAAGGAAATCTGTCTAATACAGAAAAAACAAAACAAACAAAAAAAAAAAAAAAAAAACAAGCAGGAAAGGGAAGAAGATCTTTATACATATTAATATGATATGTTTTGTTATTATATTATACTACATATTAGTAAATTGTCCAAATCTGTTTAACAACTTGAGAAGTCTTTTGCTTCAGTAGGGAAGCTTCAGGACCAACTGAAAAGAGGTGCAAGATGGAGAGACTGGAAAACCTCCTGTGTTCCACATATTATAAGGATATGTGGAATATAAAGGAGATATGGATACCTGGATGTAAGGACATCTGTCTTGTGAGAATAAACTATTAATATAAAAGAAAAAACCCCACATAAAAATATTACATATTAGCATAATACAGCATATGTTAATACCTAAAAATAATTAAGATAATAATAACTTATAAACACCTAGGTATACTAATTATCCAGAGGTAAGAGAGATGATAACTAAAGATGGATCCCTCAAGTCAGTGACTGACAGGGCCTTGGAGGAAGCACTCAAGCACAGCTTGGAAAAATTTTGGCCAGACTTTGTAAGTGATAAGAAATGGCAAAACTATTGTGGGTCTTATGGGAAGGAGACACTAAAATCCCTCTAAGTATTTCCCAACTTTATTTATTTATTTATTTCTGGACAAGCTTCAAAGTATACTACACTGAGATAAGTCCTGACTTCGAAGAAACATAATTTGATTTATTTCTTTGGTAAGGCACAGGGTCAGTACAACACAGCATTTATAATTTAAGTAAAATGCAATGGGCAGAAACTAGAAACAGTTTTATTGATCCAACAGTGGTTATCTTTGCTGAGAATACTATTGTTTCATTATAAATCATAATATGTACGGCTTTTTGTAATTAAAGAACATTTTTTTTTTCCTAGATTGGTGACTTGATGGAAAAGTTGTATTCTCCCTTAAGGAAATTATCTGCTTTAGGGAATGCCTTTAAATATATCAAAAGGAGGGATCATTACCTTGTCTGTGGCTCATTTGCAATATAATCTCATTTTGGCTCCAACCATCACCGAATGGTAATGGATATTGATCAGTTGTTTTAGCAGTGGAATAGCAACTTCAGTTTAATGACTGTGTAATAACATTATAATGGCAGAGACTGTGAGCTGAAAATGTTCATTATTTCACAAGCCATACAAGGCAGCATTAGACCTTTTAATGGATTTTTGTATGATTTAATTGTGCAGCAGGTTGTACTTTTATACATGGAACAACAATAGTACACAGAGGATTACAGTGATTTTTAATGTAAAATATGTACAACTTATGCAAATAAAGCTGATCACATTTCCATTTTTATTTATAGACACCTGCCTACTTTTAAATATATGTAAAGCATTTAATTTCTTTTCAAGAAAGAAAGGTTTACAAGGTTTATAAATGTAATGTCAGCAGAAGAGAATGTGTCTGTGTCCTTCCAACTGACACATCTGCTTCCAGCCAAAGCACAGCTAACCACTGGATTAGAAAAATTAAAGTGAACTATCAGACATGTTAAAAATCAGTCTCCAAATTTACCAGATCAGACAAGCTGAAATAAAGTGGAAGACTTTTTTTAGTTCACTAATGTACCAAGCTTCATTAATCACAATTTGCAGCTGTGCTACAAAGTACTATCTCATGCTTTTTTTTCTCCTTATTTTTTTTCCACAAAGTTTCTTTAATTTCGTTCTTTTCTAGTTGCACTTCGTGGAATCATATTCCCTATATTTTTCACCTCTGAAAAATTTTTGAAGAGATTTAAATAATAATTTAATAACTTAGTAACTAAGTTTATATATAACTTAAATAATATTTTAATAACTTAGTTATCACCTTGGCAAGTTTCCACTATGTAAAATTACTACTCTACTGAAATAATAACTTTTTTTTGCACATAACTTCACACATTTAATAAAAATTTCCATTCAACATCAAAACAGAAACTATGAAAACATTATCTAGTCAACTAAAATAGTTACAAGTAAACAACTGTGGATTTATACCCAATATTATAATTTCTATCATTTCTGTATTTGGAGACAAACATTTTGCTTCATTTAGAAAAGTAAATTTACAAATGTAAATCTTATCTTCAAAGAATTCAGAATACTACCATGTAGTATTATTTGGAAAAAAATTGCTGTGGAAACTATTTAAGCTAATTTAATTTAGTCTTTAAAACATTACCCTGAAAAAATATGAAAAAGCTAAGAGATTTTTAGTTGAATAAGCAAATGTAGTTTATCTTTAGAGTTATTCAAATGTTTAAGGAAATCTCCAATTTTTTTGTGAATGAAAAATATTTGAAACTCATGATGAGGTGAAGTGAGCTTCCTTAGTCTAACCTGAGAAATAATGCTTTATTTTTCTCTTAGATGATTTAATCCCAAATCAGACTTAGTGGAGTAACATAACTGTTGTGGCCTACAAAACTGCAGGGTAATGTTTCTGTTCAATAGTTCTAAACCTCTGAAATAGTTTTCATCATTTTCAGAAGCTGCTGAGCTTGAGCGTGTCCCCCAGCTTCCTGGCAGTTTTTATGGAGGCACATAGATCCATCTTCATAGAGATAATTGTAGGCTTAGAACCACAGTTTCAAACTTTTTTGACCATTTTAAAAATTGTTATGGTTTTAAATTTATCATAACTTTAAACCTTAATTTTCTAGGAAAATATCTACATCTAAATTTCCACTTTTCTCACAAATTTACCCCTTAACATGTTCTGTTTGTCAAATACTCATGGAACAGCTCAGAAGAGAAAACAAGAGCATATTTTAGAAGAATTTTGAAGATGAAAAGGCTAAGCTTATCTTATTTTTTTCATCAGTGTATACACATAATACTTTCTAGCCAGTGCTGTAAAATATGCTATCAAAAGCCACCACCACTCTGTTTGAAAGTGGAGAGTAGATATGCTATCAGTCACATCAGACATTAGTATGCTGCATATCCCATCTCCTGCAAAATTGGTTTGACATACACAAATATCTGTCTGGATGCACTGAATGTTACCAGAACCTTCCATTATCAGAAATAAGGCTACCTTACATTTGCTTTCCTACATGTGCCCTATATATGGATTAAATTTTTCTTGGATGCTTTGAGTTTCCAGGGGATTGCAAGTCTGAGAGAGCATTTATCTTTAGTATTCTTACATGCTATTATTATTCTTCTTCATTTGCTTTTACTTCTAACTCTGTGTTTTTCACAGTCTCTTTGAGCCCAAACAGCAGGAAGTTGACCCACTTTATTTTGGAGCATGAGACTAATTTAACAGGTAATATCCACTTTTTATGTATTCCAAAATACATCTGAACAGGTAAAGAAAGCACTTACATTCCTAATACACAGGCATCAGAAGTACACACAGAACTTTTCATTTCAATAACTTAAGCAGAAAAATACAGTTTGTTTGCAAACCATATCTATAGCTTGAAACATTAGCTTTATTTGTACACCTAGCAGAATAGAAACTGAGGTTTTGCAATTCTGCCTATCATGTTTAAGACATGATTTTATATTTGGCACCCCAGCAAATATATTTAGTAGCTTGATGATATTTGTCCCACCTTAGTAGATTCCTGCCAGGGTTTGCTTGCAACCATTCTGATTTCAGACATCTGTGTAGTAGTAACAGCTCATTTTAGCAGGTGGTACAGCCGTCCTTAAATATTATCAGGATCCCTGGCCTAATTTATTCATAAATTAACTGTATGAACCTCGCTTTCCCGTACTGATCAGTTCATACTTTAATTTCACACATTGATGAGTGCTGCCTGAGTAAGTGTGAAATACTTCTAAAAATAGGTAGGGAGGATATAACAGGACAGGGAAGCATCTTGTTAACAGCAAGCAAAGAACTCACTGCAGCTGGGAATCTGGTGTCTGTCTGGTAAAAGCAATATATTAGATGCAACTAATAGCATTTCAGTACTTCATCTGTAACTTCTGGTATTGATCAGTGTGAGGTACTATGAATGATCACATCATTGTGATAATGAATGAATGAAGATGTCTTTGAACAGATGGAATATTCTTTCTGACATCTATTGTCATTATTTAATATTATATGTGCTCATTGTTTGAGGTCTTTGATTTGCTCTCTACTATGGGTTGTATTGCTTAGTAACTTTATACATAACTGAGTAGTAATTGCTTGTGTTATATTTAGGAGCCAATGATCAGCACTATGACTATCCAAGAGCGTTTAATATATTCATTTTTGTCAAAATATAATAAACACAGTCTATTGCTGTAAGTTAAAAACAGGGCTACAGCTTTTGCCTCTCTGGACAGTTGAGCAGATCACTTTTTCTGTGGGCAGCTGCATCATCTGAACTCAGAGTAATCAGTCAGTGATGAGCCACGTGAGCAGTCAAGGCCTAATCCTCATGGAATAGCAGCAATTTGTCTTACAAACAAACAAAAGAAAACCAAATACCCAAATACAAACCACAATGTAATAACTAGAAGAAAAATTTCAGGTAGAAAATAAACTGGTGTTCCAAGTATGCTGCTTGTTTTAGGGAGACTAGTTAAATGAATCTGCCCTTTGCAGGTATAGCCTTCATCATGATGCTTTTATTTTATATTATGTTAAATAATAAATAACTTTTAGATGCATATGAAAGCAATAGTGAAGACAAGGGGTGTCACTTATCACTAAACCTTGTATTAACATTCTAAATTTCTTTTTCTTACTGTAAAGAATTTTCTATTTGGTTTTCTCATGGAGCAAAGAGAGAAAATATATTCAGAGTTGTGCCTAGGTTTTTTTTTTGGGTTTTTTTTTGGTTTTTTTTTAACTTTAAGTCTAACCTGTATTTTCTGTTCATTCCTGTTCCTGGGTTTAATTTCCAGAAAATAATTATTCACCATTGTGTCAGGTTCTCATTATGCTCATTTTGTTCAAGAACTTTTTGTCCTTGTTTTTTAAGAAACAAAATTCTCAGAGAAATCTATAAAATTTTACATGTAAAACTGGAGTAAAAAGCAGCTCCAAATATCTGCTTAAATAGTTCTCCACTTTACACTGCAGAGTGAAGCTCTATTTATTAATATTTATCTACTGTGCCTGTTTAAAGTATTGGTTTAAATATTCTTATTCATGGATTCCAAAATGTATTTTAAAATAGCTCAGCTTTCTTTTCAGTGATGGAGCTCAGCTCCTGGTGCTTGGGTATCTTTATCCCCTCCCCTTCCACTTTCATGCTTATAACTCCTCAGCAGCTCTCTAGCTCTGGCCAGCTGCTGTAAAGCCACCATCACTTATCTTCTGCTTTCTCAGGTGAACAAGGAGAACAGAAAGTTGAGTGGTGCCTGTAATTGCAACACTTAGTCAATTCCTCTGGTGCAGTAAAAAAAAAAACAGCTCAGTGAAGCCTCCCTTGATACAAAAGAAAATAACGCATTGTGCTGCATTGCTACTGTCTTAATCCCAAATGAAGCCACAGTGGATGAACATTTTGTTCAGGAACCAGAGGGACTCTAATAGGCACTTGTTTAGGAAAACAGGTGATCATCTTGAAGAAGAACTGAAAACTAAAGCACTAAAACTACTCACTTTGTTCCCATAATGTACATGTATCTGTATTGAAAACAAGTACTTATATCTAAGTACTAAACAAATAGAATGTATTTTGATTTAGCAATGTTTATTTTTCTCTAATGCAAAATTTTAGTCAGTGGTCTAATTATTGTGCTTCTCAGTCTTTTAGAATTTTTTTTAGACACCGTGTAATTTTCTTGTCTTACAAAAAGACGAGTGTTATAGCAAAATAAGGGGAAAAAATACAGTTGTTGTGTATATATGAGCATGTGAGGGGCTCCCAGAGTAACTGTTACATATAGGCTGTCTTTTATAGCCTTAATTATATCATCACTGGAAAATCAGTTGCTGTGTATCTAAATTCATTTGCACACATAATGCTTTTCACCCCTGAGGAGTAATATGGCATATAACTACATCTGAAAACTAAACTAGTGAAATTTATGTCATGCCGGTGTTTATTTTGTTGTAAAATTGACTTTCAACAAGCAATCCAATATCCAGTAAAGGGCTCTGATCAAGCAGGCTTATAATATCATTAAATGCTGCATTTTTTAATGGCTGCAAATATTTTCTTTCCTACCACTTAAGGGTGTCAAAAAGCTTCTTCATGGCAGTAGAAATGAGCTAAAAATGAATGCATACATAGGGTGGTAAAGTAATTCAGCCATTGCTCTTCCTCTTTAAACTGAAAGAAAAATGTTAGCAAGGACAAAAATGATAGAGGGATAACAGAGACCCTTCAGCCTGGTGGACATCATTCTTTGGAATAATTTTCTGAAGGAACAGATAGGAGCTAGATATTTGAACCATTAAAAACATAATGTGATGAAGTAGTGAAGAACAAAGCAATCTTGACTTCCCATGGACAGGTATTCTGAGTCTTAGGTCTAACATTGCTGACCTTCCCAATGTTGATCAGGTGTTAAGTGCTGGTACACTTATACAGAAACATCTCTGTGTTAAACCGAGAGTTAAACTTCTGTGGAACTGTGTCCATTCCCTCCTGACTGACTGTGAGTGCCTGTCATGGCAAGAGAGGAGATAGTTTTTAGCTTCTTCAGGTGTGTTACTCTTTGTTACCTGTTTTCCTATCTGGCCCCAGTTCAACATTGTTCTTCAGGCACAGCACAAAGGCGGTGATTTCGTACAAAAGAAATCTGTTTACAGCAACCCCCACTGAGAAAGAAGGTGAAGATGTTTTGTTACAACAATATCTCTTGAGACCAAAGGTGTGGAAATCAACCAGATGAGCTTTAGACTGTGATTCAAATAGCAACATTTAAATATTGGTATAACAGGATGAGCAGCTTGTTTTAATTTCTTTATACTTTAAGCCATAGCATTGCTCAAGAAAAGTGGAAAAAAGCCACACGGCATTTTGAAGGAAAAAGGTTATATGGGATGTGTGAGTGAAACAAAGGTCAGGATTTGTTTGCTGTGTAGTTGCAAAAGGAGTCCATCTGGCACTTTATTTGCCAGGGGGCCACCCTGACTAACATTAACTAGTGCTGGGAACTTCTGTTGCAGGTTTGGAAGGTTTTGATTCACTGTAAAGCCAATGAAGCCTATAATCTTCCTTTGCACGTTTTTCTTTAATATGGGAATATCCGCAGTAAAGTAGAAGGAAAATCTATCTCCATTTTCTGAGATACTGCAAAATCAATGCTAAAAGCAATACTGGAAAGATAAAAATTTTGGTATAGAGGCCAAATTTTTTTTCCCACTTCTTAATTATTTGACCACAATTTACTTATTTTTCCTGAATCTTAACCATGGGATGTAAATTTCTACTCTTTATGGTATGTCTGTCAAACTTCTATCATGATCTTTTGCTAATTTATCCATAGACAGATAAGAGATGAGTAAGACCAACTGAGTTGAAAAAAATATGTATAAGACTCATGTCAAGGGAATGAATTCCAAATTTGTGAAAGTGCAAACTCTGTCAGATATCCAAGTAGTCACAAACAGCTTGCCATCAAAAGCAGATGAGTCTCTAACATGAAGTCCAGAACTCCAATATAGACTAATATTTCAATTAGTATTATCATAGAAATAAATTAATTTTATGGAAACCAAAATCTGTCCATTCCAAAAGATATCAAAACTGCTGTAACAGAAAATTAATGAAATGATAAAAATTGAATAGGAGTTAATTTGATGTTTCTTGAATTAAGTCCTCAGGACCAATCTTATCTCAGCCCTAGAAAATGGCAAATATATTTCTTTAATTACTCTGTTTTTGCTGGTTTTAGAAGGGACTTAAGTCCTTCCCATAGGCTAAATCTTTCTGGTTCTGTAGAACCAGTGAGAATTAGTACTGGGTGCAGAGGCCCAAAAAGGGATGAATTGGGGTTGTCCTGCTCAGCTTCTATACCTGTTTTCTGTGGATTTTTACAAAACCTTTACTAATTTCAAGGAACAGTTAGACAATGAGACAACAGCCAGAACAACAATTTTACACAAACTGGAGCAGGGGGGAATTTGGATAAATGTCAAAGGGCAGCTAGAGAAAATACAAAATGACCATAACCACTAATAACAAGGTGTTTGGGGGGAAGAAAGTGGTTTTCTGGGCATTTAGGTTTTGGGTGTTTTTATTTTCTTTGTGGTTTGGTTTGGTTTGGTTTTCTTGTTAGGTTTGTTTGTTTATTTTAAATTATTGAATAGTTTGCCTCAGACATCAGACAGACTATCTATCTATCAGAAAATACAAGAATATATGAGGCAAAATATTAGTCAAAAAAATGTGGCACGAACAGATGAAAGAGAAATGTATGAACAGGAGGAAGTAGGACAGAGACAGTTTTATTTCTTAGCAGTTAGATGTGAAAATCCGAGGTATAGATCTAACAAAAATTAAAATGGTTTCAAAGCCCACACTAGAAGGAATTACATTAGGAAAGGGCTAGTCTTTTCTCGTCAAAGTGCAGAAGTCTCTAAAAAACACTCTTTATCCTCTTATTATAGAGGGAAACGTCCTTAGTGGATTTCTGTCTTCTCAGAGCATGAACTTGAGCAGTGATTTATTTACACTTGGATGGTAACCTAAAAATACAAAACGAAAATGCAAATGTTTGCATTTGTAAATGTTAATATGACAAGTTAGAGAAATCACTGTCTCATCCTGATGTGTGCAGTCAAATGGAGAGGAAAAAATAGACTGGGTTTTCACCAACAGAGTGAGACATTGTGGGAGCAAGTAGCAAAAGTGTAAAGAGACCATAAAAAATGTAGAAGTTGAGAGAGTGATTTTTAATTCCTTCCTTGATAAAACAGAAATGAAGAAATGGAAAAGGTGGTGAGATAATTGCAGGTTCCTGCAACTTGGTAAAAAGCTTAGCAGGTCCAAGAATTATTGAAGGTTACTCACACTGGCTCTATTTACTTGTAACATTTGTATCTATTGTCTTACCATTAGACTGACACTACCAGATATTTACTCTGCAATCAAATGGCAAAATCTACCATGAAATGTGATAAAGAGAAGAAATACGGCAATGGTGATTTTCAACTTTATTCATTACCAAAATAATAATTACAACATAACTAAAGGAGTTTCTGACTCAAGAATGGTTTTTAGAATGGTGTACATGCAAATCACAGACCAAAATAAAGTTATTTCTTCCAAGGAGATTCAATTTGAGACTTCAGATATTTACTCTGATGTTATTTTTGGACACCTTCCATCAAGCTTGGACAAGCTCCCACTTCAAGGAGGGGCCTGGGATGATTCCACTGCAGTAAAGCACTAAGGAGACAGGATTGTCTCCTCAGACCTCCTCCATTGCTAGGAAGACAGGGGAAGAGGCATATCTAAAGGAAAAGTGTGAAGTCTGATGAGGTAAAATGTGGTCTAGAGGTATGTATTTTTTTCCATGGACTATTAAAGGTGGTTATAATCCTAACGTAAGCACCTCTGCTAATTGCATTAAACTAGGTAAATGACACTCAAGTCTCAATTAAAAAGCCAAATAGATTAAAAATAAAATTACCAGTACTCTGCCTGAAATTTCGGGCTCTGATTGGAAGATTTCCTCGTATGCCACATGTTTGTAAAATTAGTTACATGCCCACTCAGCCTCAGTATATACATATCATTATTGCTTTCATTGCCTTCATGTCTTTTCCATTTTATCCTACAAACTCTGAAATCCTTAGTTAAAAATTTTATCTGATACTTGAGAATGAGGTAAGTGTAATCAGTGTAGGTTATAGTAATTCTACACTTACTAGCAATGTGTCTTCAATAAATTTGAATTTGGACCATTACTTTTGATTATATGATAAGCATATAAAAGATAAAGAGGATAGATATTAAGATCATAAGACAGCTTCAACAAGTGAAGTACATCAGAGTTACTAAAAATGAAACTATAACTTTCAGACTAGATTCTAGTGAGCCAAAGTCTTTGCTCAAAAAAATTCAAATGACCATAAGTTAAAAGAAAATCTGTGTGAAATTGATCATCATTTCAATAAATATTTAATGAAAAGCTAAGAAGTAAACAAGAAAAAAAGGACAAACATTTTTTCTTTCCAAAAAATAGAAAAATATACACACCTCAGCTTCACAGAGCAATGAATGAATTCACAGATATATTTGCATATGCCTCACGTTCAAGATATCCATTCCCTTGCTCTTGGATACTATTTTTGGAAAAGCAAAGGAGAGTCCCTTATTTCATTCCTCTTATTGAAAAAGCTTCAAATATGAGAATATGAGAAAACTGAAAGAAAGTGAATCTAAGTCAATAGAAGAGTGACAGAATGAAAGACCTGACAGAATGCCTCCCATCCCTTGAAAAAATTATGTGATGACAAAAAATGGCAGCACTGACAAAGCATTGATTTCATGTTTCCTATTTTTTGTACAATAATAAAATTATTATGGCCACTAAATTACTTTTTCTTTCCATTTCGTATAATGAAAACAGGTTTTTGCACTATCAAATCTTCCTCATAATGAAAAATCTCATTGAAGATTATCTAATTTTTACTATCCAGCCTTCACTCTTTTTGCTTGATTCAGGAAATCACAGGTTATTTCCTGCACCTGTACAGAGAATGTCTATTCCAATGACACTGGTCAGCAAGCAATTCTAGTTTTTATAGGTAAAAAAATTAATTTTCATGTACTGTCTTATTTTGTACACCTTTACCCATATTGCTAGTGTGGTACAGTCAGAGTCAGCCTGTATTCATGCAATGCAGAGACTTTTTTCTTCACTGTCTTCTCTCCCTGTTGACTGAGATGCTGTAAATTGTTTCTGGGCAAGTTTCAACACTGCCTGTAGCACAGGTTTAATGTATGCTCTCAGAAGACTACTGGGAAACTAAGTTTAGCTTTTTGCAGCCTTCTCTGACATACATCTTGCTCCTGGAATGTGTTTAATGTGTGTCTTTCCACTTCTTTATTCACATTATGTAAGGGGACCTGTTAATTTCTGATTAGGAAGTGAGCGAGAGATCACTGCCAGCTCTGCTCCCAAGCTGATAAAAGAATTACTTGCAGTTTCTCCCTCCCACAGCAGGATACAGAGTTACATCAGGAGAACTTTGGTTTGGATTTCTTGGAGAATTCAGATGTCTACATAATGGTGATACCTTGTCAGACTGACACTGAGGCTGTACTCAGTAGAGCTAGAAGAGGCTTCTTCAGTGGTTGGGACTACAGCTTCACCTAGAAAAATAAAGCAGTATACCACATCTGAAACCACAGATTATATAATCAAGCTAATTCAGAATTTCCAGTTTTGAAGCTCAAGGCAGGTAGCAGCACCCTTCTGCACCCATCTCATTCCAGATATAAAAGCGAACTGAAAATTCAGAGACAGTAAAATTTATCTCTTTATGTTATCTCCTGACAAAGTCAGGTGTGTTTCATGGAAACTTGCAACAGCAATTGGGAAACTCTTGCTTCTGGCCTTCTTGCTGCTAGCAAATATATGTTTTGACTTATTCATGGTATTTTGAACAATAGTTTCATAACTACCACCAATTAGACCAAAAATTCACATGGGCAAGGCAAGAGCTTTAACTTCAGATTTAGTTTTGCAGGCAGAATTCTCTGTATAGCATAGGGAGGACCCGGTCATTGATTGGCACTTTTTCATGCACTTTTTTTCATATTAAATCCTGAAAGTGATTACTGGTTTCTGGTAAGATAAACATCCTGGTTTTCCTTTCACTGTTAGAAATCCTGCCTCTGGTGGTACCACTGTGAGGATGCTCCACTCCTACTAACATTCTTTAGAGCTCAGCCAACACAGTGGCTTTCCCAGATACAATTTAACTTCCTTCTTTTTGCTGAAGAATAATGGATTATAAAGCATTTATATGGTTGGTTTGCAGTAATAAGAGACATGCCAGTAGAGCACCATGCCATAGGACAGCAGTTTGAAGGATCCGTCCTTAAATATAACCATGGTAGAAATTAATATACAAGATGCAGGGAATCTAGATACAGGACAAACCTCTGTCTCATTTTCCAGGAA
This sequence comes from Lonchura striata, assembly GCF_050655825.1. Taxonomy (NCBI): domain Eukaryota; kingdom Metazoa; phylum Chordata; class Aves; order Passeriformes; family Estrildidae; genus Lonchura; species Lonchura striata. The sequence goes on along the minus strand of NC_140706.1, from coordinate 24,500,851 downwards.
TTGAAATTATTAATCAGGTAGAGAAGGTAACTCTGTGTATTTTTACAATTCAAATTGGTTATGCTGTCCAAGGAGACTTAGAAAAATCTGTTGTCTGTCTAAACACCAAAAAATGTGTGTGATATGACTTTGACTTTTTTATCTGCTGTATTTTTAGCAGTGGATCTGGTACAACATCTTTTTGCATAATTAGTTCCAGCTCAGTTAAAATTAGTTTTGTTAGAAAGAGGGAATTTTAAACCTCTCAGCATGTATATTTTTTCATCTTAATGACAACAGTGTGAGTTAAGGTGAAGGGAGGATGCATCTGAAGTAATGTGTCCAGCTGGGGGTTCCTCAATAAAAAACAGACATGGAGCTTCTGGAGTGAGTCCAGAAAAAGGCTGCAAAGATGGTTAAGGGACTGGAGGATCTCTATTACAAGAAAAGGCTGAGTGAGCTGGGCCTGTTCAGCATTGAGGTGAGACAGCTGAGGTGGGACCTCATCAATGTCTATAAATATCGAAGGGAGTATGTTAAGAAGATGGAGCCAGGCACTTCTAAGTGACATCAAGCAATAACACCAGGCAGAAACCAATGCCCAGAAAATTCCGCCCAAACATGAGGAAGAACATTACTGTGTGGAGGACCACACACTGGAACGGATTGCTCAGAGAGGGTGTAGAGTCTTCCTCATTGGAGATATTCAAGGACCATCTGAACACAATCCAGTGTCCTCTGCTCTGAGATGACCTTGCTTGAGCAAGGAAGTTGGACCAGATGACCCTTCCAATCTGACTCATTCTGTGATTCTGTAATAATCATTGAAGACCACAAAATTATTTTCCAATCAAGAAATATTATTTCAGAAAACAATTAAATTAATGTATATTTCTGAATGTATTTTCACACCCATAGAAAGGAAAAACTTTCAGTAGTATGGAATGGTTCATTTCTATTCATGCAGAAAAGATTCTATAATAACCAATGAATTGTGAAATAAATTTGAAAGTAGATATTTTAATAACTCGTTTTACATATCTGTTGGCTGTAAGGAACACTTTAAGACACAATTCTGAGCTATATAGGCAAAATCCTAAAAACTTACCATTTATTTATATTAAATAGAAACTTGGCTCCATGCTAGATAAAAATGAACTCAGATAGACTTTGTTGCTTTCTTTGGATATGTGCTTGCCTCCTGGAAGAAGTCCAAGAGGTTCTTTCAGGTTCATGAAACTCATAAGAAATCGTTGCTGCTGTCTATATTAAGGGAAGCTGGAGAAAAAAAGAAACCAAGTTTGTTTGTGATAAGAGGTTCCCCATAAAATAAGTTGGTGTTCTGGTGCTTTTCTTTGAATTTGATACCAAAGCAATACTGATTCAAGGGCACCAGGATTGGGGTAAATTGTGCAGAACTCTTGAGTGCAGACTTAAGGCAAATTTACAGGAGAATAGAGAATACTTTCTCCAGTGTGGAAGGATCAAATTTGTGGAAAGATCAAATACTATATGTTGGTGAAAAAACAAGATGACATAAGGAAATTGAGATGATATATCTAAGGTGAAATCTTACAGAAGAAATTAAAACTATAGGTGATATCTCTCAAGTGGAGGTATCTCCATTGGAGCACAACAAAATTGCAAAGGATGTAAGCATTGCTCAGAGGAGCAAAGCAAAGTACAAAAGTATTAAACTTTGCATCATCTGGGAGGCCGACAAAAAGGACAGACAACTCCTGAATTCCACAGGTTTGTGCTTCAGAGGCAGAGAACTCTGCTTTTACTATGTCCAATCATTTCACACACTTGAGCTTGACATGGTACTTCTGTTATTTCAGTGGATGACAATCAAAATGCAAAATGTGAATCAAATCCTTAAAGCTGCTCACCCTTGAGCATCACAAGATTAAGTACTGATGTGGGCGGGGAAGAGAACAAAACGTCACACATCCTTGAAAACTATTATTTTCTCTACCAAATTACAAAGAAAGCCAACCTGAAGCATTGCTCACATATCCTGAGATTGTTCCTTGTAAGGTACCACACAGTCTTCCTCTCTTTCCTTTGAAACCTTTGTGTGAGACCTGTATTGAAAGTAAAAAAAATGGTCGCCACTATGTTGCTCTAAGTAGGACAACCAGCTTCCCTTTCTATTTACTTGTATCTTATTACAGATTTTCTTGACCTTTCCCAAGGTCTGGCTAGTTGTAGGAGAAACACAGTGAAGTATCTCTAAATTAGGCCATATAAGGATGAAACTATGTTGGAATTGCATGTTTAAGCTCTCAAGGAAGAGCAGTAACTCTTTCATTTATGACAGTTTAAAGGCTGAATATATCTGGGGAGTCTCACTGAATCCTCCTGAATGTTAATGAATTATGGAAGCACTAGCCACAATGAAAAATGTCAGGATTTGGCCTATCTTAAAAATGTATTTATGTAAATTTTCCTATCTCCTTTAGAGTGGACAAAATTTTGCTTTCACAATTGGGGTGCCTTACAAGTTCAAAACCCTCAAAACAAGAGTAGTTCAATGCATGATCAAGAACTGGAATGGGCTGCCTGGGGAACCATCCTTGGAGAGTTTTAAAAGATGTGTCAATGTGGAATTTAGGGGGTATGATTTTGTGGCAGACTTGGCAGTGTTGGGTTAAGAGTTGGACTTGATGATCTTAAAGTTATTTTCTAACCTAAATAGTTATATTATTAAATTGCAATTATAATTGTATTCTTTGTTTACCCTTTGTTCAGCAGTACAAATTGGATTAAAAATACAAATTGGATAAAAAATTTTATTAAAATCAAATGGGGAAATTGCCTGCAAAATCTCCCTGTTAGTTTTCTCTAAAACAGCTGAAAAACAAGGCCCGTGAATCCATTCATCCCTGCTGTCACAGGATGGTAGTCTGGGGTTTGCATTAGAGTCAGTGGTACATTAATGTCAAAGTGTCCTTGAGCAAAAAGGAGAACAGTAGCTATGGTGGTACTGGCAAATATAGATTTGTGTTTGACAAAGCAACAAACTCCTCTTTGTGCCACTGGGGTCAAGCATCTTCCATGTGACTGGTCACACAGATAATGACTTCTAACTCCTGCACTTCCAACCACAGACTGTTTAATGTAGCATTAAGGGACAAAATCTATATTTAGGATGCAATCTATCTGCCTTACCTTTAGCCACCAAAAAAGACTGTCTAATCCAAGTTAGCCACCAGTGACCTAAGTAGATTCCCTCAGTCAATAGAAATAGGTCTTACATAGCTATCATTTGTTTATCTCCTGAACCAATTCCTGATAGAAGTTCATCTTCTCCTACTGTTTTCCAACAGATCTAGATGATTAGCATAGATCCTCACCATTCAGTCAAAATAAGACTAATGAATCCCACTCTCAAGGGAAACAAAAGAGGAAGTCACTGCAAAATGCAAACTAGTTTGTGTGAGTTGTCAGTCATAACCCTCCTTTCCCCTATGAGAAAGCAGCATACACATGGAAAATTCACATGAGAGGCAGCTGAGGAGGTGTCACAAATCATCAAAAACCCCTGAAGAACCTCCCTCAGACTCATTCCTGAGGCCTTGCAGCATAGCACTGCTCATGATGCAAAAGATTCAGAGACTGCTGCAAGAATGGCAAACTTGCCCCTGCCAGAGGAGGTACCTGGCCATTCCCAACCAGACAAAACATAAAATTAATCCACTAAAGTCTGTGTTTTGCAGGACCCTCACCACCAAAAAGATCAGAACAAAAGGATTAACAAGATGACATTGTGATACATAGAGTGGTGATATTTTCTATTTAATCTGTCTCTGCCTCTCTGTCTCTCCCACTTCTCTTTTTCTCTTCCTTTCTATCTCTTTGTCTCTCTACCTCACATTTAATGTTAAATAAAATCCACAGTATTGACTTCAGCCTATGGTTTTGTTTGCACTTTAATTCTGGCAGAGGAATTTCTCTAATAATTTTAATAACTGGACGGAAACAGTTTGGTGAGGGCAATTATATCCATTCATGGAGAGAAGGCATTATGCAGAAATAACATTGCTTTGACAAACACATCACTTTGCCTTAGCTTTTGCTCTCGTTCATATGTGTTGGCAAGTCTTCAAGACAGGAAAGGAAAAGTGAATAACTTAAAAGAGACTAAATACTATGTCAGGGTACCCTGAATAGATGGTGAGTTTTCTCCTTCCTGATGAGCTTTGTCACCCAGAGCAGAAAGAAGATGGAGAAAGGGTTGAACCATAACATTGTAGATGTGTTTGTGTACATGTAATTAGAAGTCCATTGTCAGTATGCAGATCAACTTGGTTTTGCTGTTGTATTCCATACTTGAAAAAAAATCTTATTTTTCTATGGGACTGTAATCAGTGCTATAAATTCTAATAATTTATTATTTCTTTAATCTTTGTTCATGGTAACCAAAGAAGGAAATAACTGTTTCTAAAGTTCAAAGCTTCCTGACTACTTTTGAAGTCATGACAGCACTGCTCCTAGGGAGGACTGTGATCTAGGCAGCTGTCCGCCAGGAATAAAAGTAAATTAATTTGGAAAAAAATCATAGAGATATAAAACGGTGCTTTCATCAATAAGGTTTTTCAGTTTTGCTTTATGATATGTCATCTGGTGAGGGAGGGAAAGCTAAGTTGCCTGCACTTTGAAGTGGTAGCATGTTCTGAAGCAGCCATTAGTGCAGTTCATACCTCTTATATACTTGATTCATTGAGGTGCTCTGTGCAGTCAGGATACCTTGCAAGACCCAGACCTGTGCAAGCAGCCTGGAGGGCAAAGATCCTACAAAGGAAACTATTAACTGGAGAGCTTGATGTTGAAAATATAAAATATTTTTCAGTTGAGATGTTATAATTTTCTATCTTTTTAATAGATCTTACAGCTAGCCTAGCTTTCAGAAAAGTGTCTTACATTCAATTATTTACAACTAAGTAACGTAGCTTTCTCTTTAGCTCCTTTTAATTTCAAGTTGAAAAGTTAGATCATAGGTTTCACTATTTTTCTTCATATTTAAATTATTAAGACAGAAAAACTTTTCACATTATATTACAAATACATGAGTACATTCCTATAATTTTTATCAGTCTGCACACACTTTCATAATGTGTTAATGACTGTCTCATACAGTTATTTCTAATCTTAACAGGGAATTTTAATGTCTTCTTCCATGGCATCCTCTTAGTCAGTTGATGCATAATTAACACAGTGGCTCTTGTACGATAAAAATCAGTTATTTCCCCTATTGTGAGCATATACAACTTCTATTACATTTCCTTTCTTTGAAGGGTCAAAGAAAGTAGAGGTCACTACAGAACTATTAATTCTTGTGATAGATTGTACCTTATTACTTACTTATATTGGTTGACTGTGAGAGATTGAAATGGTTAATGGCTTATGCATCATTAAGATTATCTGAGGTCTTGTGCCCACTGTAGTGAACTGCAAAGAAGCAGCTGTTCATCTGCAACCACCAAAGCCCACTCCTCACTGAATATGTCTACTAACTCGAATTTGCACAGTGCTGAGAACTTGAGATAAGATAAAGATGGCTCTGTTCAGAATGTATCCACAAGTGATACTGGAAGAGAGAGTGGAATGCTGGTGGCTCAGACATCGAGGGGTAAGATGCCGATGTGCAAAGCACCTGCCCAGGTGGAGAGGGTGAGCACAGCCCTGCAGGCTGCAGCTGGGTGTTGAAAGAGATAAGGAAAGTGGCAAACCTTGTGACCAGGTATTGTCTCTGTCCTCAATCAAGTGAACTCGGATGTGCTAACTCCCCTGTCGGGGATGTAACAGGCAGCTGTAACGCCTTAGCAGGTGTGAAAGGCTCCATCAGGTGCCTCATGATCCACAGCATTCAGTGTGAAATTTCCTGCCACAGGGGAGGTACCCAGGGGTTCTCATGTGAACCTTAGCAAATATAAACCCATCCAACCTCCTGTTTCATGGGCTTTCTCCACCATGATGATGGTGCAATTGCCACTTTGACCAACTGACATCAAAATTTCTAGCCCTGTGGAGAACTCCAGTTGATGGTGGCTATATACTTCCTACTTTTCCTTCTCTTTCTTTTCCCTATTTCTTTTTATCTCTACATTTACTGTTAATAAAAATCTGTACTGTTTACTTTATTATATGATCCTATTTGCACCTAAATTTGGGCAGAGACATGTCTCAAATGATTTTAATTACCAGATCATGACATTGATCCACATGATAGTTATTGTATTGCATTATTTTATCTGATGATGGATGGTGTAATTTAGCCAAAATAGAAAATTACTTGGAAATAAGCTCAATATCTCTATATTTTGAACCCCCTAGAAGAACTTTTACCTACTGAAGAGCTAAGAAATTCAAGTGCTTTGAGATTTCCTTGTATGTTTCCTATCACAGATTCTATTTTGTACCAAATTCCACTTAGGGGATAGGCTCTCACAGGTCAGAACAACACCTACTTAGACACCTGTACAGAATTGCCAAAGGAGATGCAAGAAAATGAACTCTCACAGCTGCTCTCCCTGCTTCCAGTAACTTCTGGGTGAAATTATTCCTTTGTGAGTCTTATCTTGGTATTTAATAATCACAGACAAACTCTTCTTCCATGTCTTTTTCCAGTGATTTTTGTCAGCTCTGTCATCTATTAGAAATCTACAACCCTGTGGCAGGGTAATTATAGCTTAGTTACAAATCACAGAATAAATCCCTTACTTTCATGAAATACCTTTTAGTTTCTCTTGAAGCTTTTTTTATTAATTTATTGGAGGATACCATGAATATCTGATCAGATTCCCTCTTCATTATTTGCTCTTGTATGTTATTAATTCTATTCAAATTACTTGATGACTAACAGAATTGTCTTACATATTTCCTCACATTTGCTTATTTTCTATGGCATTCACTGCTCTATAAATACATTTTTCATACCTAAGCCAGCTCATAACTTTAATTATCCTAAGATATCCTTTGCTGAAAATTCTCCAATTCTACTAATTTGGTACCTTGCACAGAAAGCGAATATTAAACTGATATTTCTCATTTTATTGCAGCAGAAAACTGGATAGTAATACAAATTTGTTATATTTCAGTGTATTGAGTTTACAGGTCAAACTTTTGGTAGTGGAAGGGGCTACAGGTGTGGCCTCTGTGAGAAGCTACCAGAAGCGTCCCCCATGTCTAACTGAACCAATGCCAGCGAGCTCCAAGAGGGATCCACTGCTGGCCAAGGCTGAGTCCATCAGCAATGGAGATAACATATATAAGAAGAGGAAAAAGTTGCTGCACAACTGAAGCCACACAGAGGAGTGAGAATATGTGAGGGAAACAGCTTTGCAGACACCAAGGTCAGTGGAGAAAAAGGGGGAGAAAGTGCTTTAGGTGCCAGAGCAGAGATTCCCCTGCAGCTCATCGTGAGGGAACTGTGGCCCTGAAGACCACTGAGGTCCATGGTGGAGCAAAAATCCACCTGAAGCTCTTGGAGGAACCCACACCAGATCAGGCCCAAAGGAGGCTGTGACCCTGTGGGAAGCCTTCACTGGAGCAGGCTCCTGGCAGAACCTGTGGCCCCATGGAGAGAGTAGACCACTGCAGAATAGATTTGCTGGCAGGACCTGTGACGCTGGGGAGAACCCTCCCTGGAGCAGCCTGGGCCTGAAGGATTGCACCCTGTTGGAGGAACCCACGCTTGAGGAGCTCGTGAAGAACAGCAGCTCATGGGAAGGGCTCACATTGGAGAAGTTTGTGGAGAACTGCCTACTGTGGGAGGGACCCCATGCTGTAGCAGGGGAAGTGTGTGGGGAGGAAGGAGAGGCCGAGAAAAGGTGTGATTCTGTGACTGCAGCCCCCACTCCTCTCCTCCTGTATCACTGCAGCGAAGGAGGTAAAGAAAATCTAAAGCTGAGCCCAGGAGGAAGGGAGGGGAATGGGGGAAGGTGTTTTTTAAGATTTGATTTTTATACCTCATTACCCTATTCTGACTTGACTGGCAATAAATTAAAGTAATTTTCCCCAAGTCAAATCTGTTTTGCCCATGACAGTAATTGGTGAATGATCTCTCCCTGCCCATATCTCAACCCACCAGCCTTCTGTTAAGAGTTTTTCTCTCCTCTGTGCAACTGAGGAGGGCAGTGATAGAAAGGTTTAGGTGGGCACTTGGCATCCAGCCAGGGTCATCCCACTGCATACAGTTAGCTTCACTTTTGCTTCTACATGTCATCCTCCATTATGTGAAGGGGAAAGTAATATGCTTCTTTAATTTTTGCAAATTATCCTTTCTAGGCAATCAAACTGCTGAATACTGAATAGGTCAGATTACTCTAGTTCACCACTTTAATTTATTATATGTCTCATGAATGCAAAGAAAGCACACATAGAGGAAAATGTAAACTGAATGAAAAAAATTATCAAATTAAGCCAAAGATGGTGTCCTTCAAGGGTAATAGTGGAGTTTTAATTTCCTATTTAATTTTTGTTCGATTTAGATGACAAAACTTCAGCTGCTGTTGAAATATTTCACAAATATTAATTCATCTGTACCTTAGTTAAATAAGTATTATAAAAAAGCAGAGAGTGTGGTGCGATCTTCCAGTTAGAGCATATACTCCTACTTAAATAGTTTACTCTCAGTGACAAAGGTGGCGTAATTAGGAGGAACTAGAATCCAGACTTCCTAGAAAAATGCAAAGTTTTCTTCCTACAATAGAAATGTCAGACATTTTTAGAACTTTTCAGTGTGCAACAATCCTCAGCTTGTTTCTAATTCAAAATCTAGATTTCTAGACTGCTTCTAAATTCAAGACTTCATTGCAGCCTTGCTGAAGCCACTGTTCAAACTACTCTAAAAGTCAGGGTCAAAATGATGATTTCTGTCATTATGTGCAGCTGCACTTTGCTCATGCAATAACCTAATACAGAGACCAGTAAGGATGCAAGCGCAATTTCTGATTTGAATCTATTATTTTCCATTATTCAATTCCTGGCTCCCTGAGATAACACCTCTTTCTCAAGGACATATTATGTTTAAGTGTAATTGAACAGCTGGAGCCAGGGGCTTTCTCATATAGAAAAATACAAGCTGCTCAATGTGTAGTCTGTAAGGGATACTTCCATTTTTGTCTCACTCCACCTGTGGAACCTCTAGTCCAGCCCAGGATGGCTGTCAGTCACTGACACACCTGAAGCAATGCCCCACATGCTGCCCCTGGAGTGCCAATGGAGCCCTTGAAATATGGGTACATAAGGTTGAATTGATAGGGTTTGCTAAGTCAGTGCTTGGTGAAATGCCTTAGTCTGATTGAATGTTTGGCCTTAAATTTTGTCAAATTTCTGGCCTTCTAAAGTTTGTCGGTAAAGTTTGTTTTTTCACCTCCTATGAACATTGTCATGTATCTCCTGTGCACCCAATTCAGGGAAGAGTAGCACCCCAAACACCTTTTAAGTAAACTTGTTAAGCAAAGATCGAGGCTCAACAAGGGATAAGGCATTTTTTAGAGGAGAAAAAGAGTGAAATGTATCATTCCATTTGAGCAGGAATGGAATGCATCATGTGATGCTTTTTTTAATTGCTTTTGAATTCCAAATATAATTTGCAATGAAATGATGTCTCTAAATGTAATCAGAGAACCAACACCAATAGACTATTTCATACCCGCCTGTAGGCAGTGAAAAATGGATTTTCAATTATTATACTTGACATCTTATTAAACTTTTCTATTTTAATTTTTTCTCAACTGTCCTAATACTCACAAGAGAAACTTTTTTCCCTTGTATTTATTTATTTCTGACAGGATGGAATTCAATTACCATTTTTTATATTGAACCATCCTATAGTTTTAAACTACCTTCTTCTTTCTGAGCTCAAAATATGTATTTAGCTGAAGACATTCCTATCCTTCAGAGATATTTTTGTGATGTTTTATATTTGACTAGCAGTGTAGCACAACATTGATTGAACAAAATAAATAAACAATAACAATACATTTCAGCAAAACTAAGTCTCAGTAGTAGAAAAGGTGTATTGCAGGTTGATAATTGCCAAATTGATTAATTTAGTCATTCTGGATTCTGGACACTTTTATAAGTATTTTGAATAAAATCATATTTAAGATATGCTGTAGAAAAAAATCTTGCTTATACATGTCAGTGCAATAAGTCCTCCAGTGGAGTACTTTTGAATATATATTTAGGAAAACAGAGACAAGCTTTAAAAGACAGGACTATGCTTGAAATGTGCTGTGGTTTCACCAAATAAGGCTCTGAAGAATCATCCAAGCCCTGGAAATAGGGTCAAAGTAATAGCCCCAAGGAAGCTAAACATCTTGTAAGCAATCATGTTTTGCTTTAACCATCAATCTCAGAACCCTTCATGTGAAACTACTGATAAGCACTCACCATTCACCATGTGTACTCTCACAAGAGAAGATGTGAACCACTTTGCAAACGTCTTTCTAAATCCTCTTACTTTGTGTTTAGATGGCAGCAGGATTCATGGAAGTGAGAGAGGCCTTTTGTATAATGCCCCCGCAAGACAGAGAAAACTGTAGCTTGTCACCTGTTAACAGACCTAAGATTTGTCAAAATAACTAATATGACACCCAAAGTAAACCCCTGTCCCTGAGACTTGGGATGAATCTCAGGCAGTGTCTTTGCAGGGCACCTTCTGACTGCTTCGCCTCATAGGACAGAGTGGGGAGAACCTAAAGGAAGCTCTGTTTCTAGACCAAAATACTTTTGGTCTACAAAAGTATCTTGGTCCTATGACATTGTTATACCATGAAGGTAGGAGTCTGAATGGTGGAAGTGATCCTTTAAATGGGCAGCAGCACCAGCACATTTCAAGCTATTCTTTCAAGGAATAAAACAGTGAATTCAGTCAAGTCATTCTAACTGCAGCTTAGTAGTCTTTGCTAGGAGATCCTGGAAGGGGACCAAGACTTGAAAGTTTTCTATATTTTCTATAGTAGTCTACGGAGGAATTTTGTCATCCACCTTAAGGTGACAAACAAAGCAATGAAGTGCTCAGAGTTTTTCTGTGACTTTACTATTGAAATTGAATTTTTTTTAAATTAGCTTTACAAAATTAATAATTTTAGTTTTTGTTCTGAATAATTCCACCACATTATTGAATCCTTGAACAGCCTACACCAGGAAAGAAAGCTTACATATCTGATTGTTGTGATATTAGCCAGACCTGAAAAACTAAAATATATTTTACTATCAATTAATTGTCTTCAATACTAAATAATCAAAGACTTATTCTGTTTACAGCAAAAGGCACCCTACCTAGATTTTGAATAGTGTTCTGTGGTCTCCAGAATGCAGAAAAGCACAGCAGAGAGCATTGGCAAAGTAACATGAATAGCTAATTTTAAAATTCCTTTTTCTTTGAGTCTTGATATATGTGTCTTGCATCTCAATTTTGTTTAGGAATAAGACACTTTCAGATGCTTGCTTAGACTAATATTATGTTATTAGAAAGAGAGAAAAGTATACAGAAAATTGCAAGATGTTATAGCATGCTATAATAAGATGAAGTTAAGCTCTTATGTGTTATGCTTTGAAGAAGCAGTACAAGAGTACTTGCCCTACACATTCAATAGTATTAGATACCACACAGGACTATTAATGTTCCCATTTTGACCTCATAAATATATTCAGGAAGCAAATTATCTGCTATTAACATGCCCAATTTCTGTCCCCCCTCTTCTCAAACAGATTTGGCTTAGTATGAATGTAGGATGGGGTAATTTGACTTTTGCAATCACAGCAGACAGCTGTGAGTGATACATGACATGAAAATGAATTATCTTTGCTCTTGTTCATTGAGAACAGAGAGTGCTGTGCAGTTAGTATGCTCTGTTGTAGTCTATACCTGACAGGTATGGAGTACAGGAAGATAAAATAGGCTTTTACACCAAGTTTTATTAATTATTCTTACACATACTGAAAAATAGCTTGATAAAAATACCATGTTCCTTAATTTCCTTTCTATCTCTCCCCTCTCCCCATTCTTCATCACTGTGAGATAATTCTACCATGTTCCCAGTCATTCAGGCTTAATAGCAGAGTGCTAAACTGACCCCCCTTTTCCCTTTCCACCCACTGCTAGAATGTTGTTAAATGTCACCAGTTATTCCTCAGTAAGATGAAGAAGCTCTATAATTTATTTTCTATTTCAGCTGTTACAATTCTGATAATTTATCAAAACTGTCTTATCTTTTCTCCTCTCACCTGATTCAGCTTTGTTTTTTTCTTCTTAGGCGTTACACTGTGAGCTTTCTGTTCCACTTATGAGACCTTTTTCTCAGCTTAGCCTCATTATTCCCCTTCATATCCTGAGCTCCCATTTCACTGCTTTTGGAGAATCTCTGTGGCTTCTTTCTGAGATACAACCTCCCTGTTATAACCTGTCACTTCTGTTTATTCTACCCCAAGCTGCTAATTGTTGCTTGGAGTTCAGTACCTTCTGCTCCCTGGCACCTTCATATTTATTATCTTTTTCTCATTAGAGTGATCTAAAATTTTGTAATTCAGGACATTCTTTTTTTTCTCTCCTCTTCTCTGAGCCCTTAAATCTTGGCTCATTTACACCAGAAATATTTTAATTATTTTCTAATGCATTTTACTTATTCTGAGCTTACTCTGTCTCTCAGGTATGGATTTGAACAGTTTATGGGACTTGTCTTTTGTTATGAACTCCAATTACAAATAAGGACAAGCAAAAGTGGTTTTGTGCAGTTGTGTGTTACCATCTGAGTCAGTGAGCCATGCTTGGCAACTGTAGCTTGAATAATTATTTGAATTACAGCATATTGAGAGCATATAAACTTTTTTCCTGGATGCTTTTTGATGAGTTTTGAAAAAAATATGCAGCTTGCATAAAGTAGTAAAAATGAAAAGCAGATACCTTCAAACACATTTATTTGGAATCTAGGTGTCCATAGATTGGTTCCTAAAATCTGATGTAGACAGTCACATGAGAAACCTACTCTGAAGTGTTGAGTAGTCAAATCTCATGGTGACTGCCTGACTTGTCTGGTTTTTCTTTGAGTGCACCTCATGAATTCATGTGACCTACCAGCCAGCAGAAGACCATCTGGCCTGACCAGACCATGCCAATATTTCTGTCTGTTCCTGAGAAGTCCCTGAAAAATATCTGATTTCCAAACAAACCACTTTGATACACTACCCTGAAAGCAGCTTTTGCATTAGCAAGTGCATATGAGAGCATGTATTTTTGTTTTGTGTGTTGCTGTCTTGTGTGTGCAGCTATTTGTGATTCAGCCACATAGGAAATGTTGTGTCCTCTGCATGGTGTGACCCATTCTGTACAGTCAACAATGGGTGAGGGAGGATAAAG
>NC_140706.1:23830000-23885000 GCF_050655825.1 Lonchura striata | reverse complement strand
CACATCGGACAAAAATATCTGCATTTTCACCCAAACGCGAGCAATTACTAAGGAAACGGGCCTCTCGCTCCTTGCATTTTCCTTCTGGTCCATTTGAAAACGGATCCATCAGCGGGTACCAGGCGTTTAAGGGAGAATTTCTTAAAGGGCATGTGGGACGGCAACAAAAGGCTGCCATTCACAGGAGAAGTCAAAGGCACTAAATGGGGACATCAAAAGGAATTCGGATCCAATCGAAAAATAAAAGAATCTGATTTCTTTTCTTATCTGAAACACGCAGATGAAAAGCCCCTAAAGCAAACAGCCAAAGAAAGCGATGTTTTTAAAAACAGCAAGAAAGGGGGAGAAAGGGGGGGAAAAAATAAAGAAACAATCTCATGAATGCGTTTCTTCGGACTTTAAATGAGATGAATGACAACATAATATCAACAGCTTCTACACGACAAACCTCATTAGACTAATGTCTTTCACTGCCTCAGTTTTACGCCTCAAACTATTCCGGGACAGAGCAATGACTATTGCTAGCAGCAGAATAATCCGGAACGACCCTTTCTCTAGGTGAAGAGCCGGAGGGAGCGGCAGGCAGCGCTCCAGGGCTGCGGGTGGAGGTTGCGCCGCGGGGCTCCGAGCGGCGGGCAGGGGCACGGGTGTGGTGTGTGTGCGCCGCCTGTCACCCACGGCATCTCCCGCTGCTCTCCTTACTTTTAAACAACTACTTGTGGTTATTGTTTTTAATTGTGTAGAGGAGTGGACATCGTTGCTAGAAGATGCACCTGCTCGAAATGTAAACACGCGACGGAAAAGAGAGATTTAACTGTGATCGAAGGAAATACTAATGGAAGGAGAAAGATCGGTTGTTGGAAGAGGATTCTGGGTCTCGTCCTAGTTGTTTTCCCTCGGTTTGCCCGGGGAAAACGGGTGGCTTTCCCCGCTCCTGGCCTCATGTCTCCCGCTACTAAAAGCCGTGCTGGAAATTTGTTGAGGTGCTTTCGGGTCGCCCAGCTCTGGCTATCCTGAGCAGAACCCGCCCCGCCTCCCGCGGCTGGCAAGGAGAGACCGGGCTCAGGGGCCGGGGAGTCCCGGACCAGGGGCCGGGGCTCTTCAGGAGGGGGTTCCTGGGGCAGCTGAGGGGGGAAAGGCCGAGCAGTGGCCGATGAAAACTTTCCGTGGAGGGAGAACCCCTCCCCCGTGCTCCTTGCCCGGAGAAAGCCCTTCCTGACAGGGGAGGGAAGGGGCAGGCTACAGGGCAGGGGCTTCCCTTTGGTCTCAGTGTGTGTTCTGTAAAGTTGTGACAGATTATTAGTAAAGGGAGGGGTTACACAGTTTGATGAAGATATAACACACTCTGGACTATCCATCCTCCGGGCCCATTCATCAGCAGCAGAGGCACGGAGATGGGGGGAGAGAAGCTCTGTTCCTCTCCCCCACGGCAATTCATCACTGCGGCTGAATCGGGGAGCCTTGTCCTTCAGCGACCCGCTCCCTGGCCGCCCCCCTGGGATACCTGCTCGGTCAGCTCCGTCACAAACCAGCCCCTCCGAGGGGCCGGGGCTGCTCCGGCTCTCTCCGCGGCCGGGGCGGGACTGCCGTCACGGTGGCCGCAGGACCGGCGCCTCTGGGTCGCGGAGCGCGGACACGCACCGGGGTCCCGGCTCCCTCTCACCCCGCCAAGGGGGAGATCGCCCTGCTGCAGGATAGAAGAAAGCTGAAAGCTGCGTACAGGAGTCGCGAGAGACGGAAAGGGACAGACGAATAAACGTATAGGATAGATAGATACAAACGGGGCGAGGATGATCCTATGGCAGTCTTTTGTCTGGGAGTGAGTGATCCTCATTGTCTGTCGACGTGAAGAAGGAGGGAAATTAATTGCAACCAATTAATAATTAATCCCGTTTAAACAGCTTTATTATCACCCACGAACGACAGGGAATTGGTCTGATAACCCCCCGAAGACCGAATGTCAAGTTTAACCAAATAGTTATTGCTTTATCAAACAGAGTCTGCAAATAAATTAATCAAAAGCAAATATGTTCTTTGTGTGGCTCGTTTGCCGGTAATGGATGGATATGAAGATTTGCCGATATTATTGTCTGTCATTCAATCTAACAAAGTGAACATTTATTGCATATATATTAAAAATTATCCCTTAATCGAGTGGAGCTGGGGTTGCAGTTATTGGAGTCTTCCCAGAGGTGAAGTCCCCTTGGATAGGAGAAGGGAGGGCTGCTCTTAGCCTCCCGTGCGATTCCCTTCGGAACAAGTTTCAAAATTGCTTTAATCCACCGCTAAATTGAGCTGTTTTACTAACTATCCACGATATCGTAAACAGTTTGAGGAGCTAATGGACGAGATGTTATAAAAATAGTGGACGCAAAGCACAGAAGAGGCGATATATTCACCCTGGAGTGGTGGCCGGAGACCCAGCCACGGCAGACAAGCCCTCTTTGTCTCCCCCTTGCTTACATCATTTTCTAATTAGGCATAAAATTGTCTTCATACACTGGTATCGCTGGCTTCATAAACATAACCATTATGGTTCATAAAGACCCCATTGTGGGGAGCCCCTCTCAAAATAGAAAAGGATCTGGAGAGGCCCAAAGAAAAAAACATCCCCATTGTTTTCTCTTTTGAGAAGACGGATGGGCAATGTCACGCAGAAGATTACTTTAGACTATTAAATTGTCAGAAAGGAAGAATTTCCCTATTAATAAAGGGAGTATAGGGTAGTGATGCAGCTGGATGCTGGATGGCCGGCGAGGCGCGGTACCCGGTGCGGGATGCGCAGGGATGGCGGGACGCCGCACGGGAAGGGCACGGCACGGTCCATGGGAGCCGTGGCATTCCTCCCGTGGCATTTCCGGGAGCGGGCCCGGCCGTGGCTTGGTGCCACGCACCCGCGGACCAGCGGGCAGCCCCGGCCTCGGCGCCGGGATAACTGGATGGAGATGGATGGAGCCGCCTATCGCCCCCGACGCGGTGTCAGCCCCCGGACAATTACTGTCTCCAGAGGGATGGACAGACTGACTGACACTGACCTCTGCCCACGAGCCCACTGGCGGCCCCGAGGAGCTTATGTGCAATTTGCTGGATTTCGTTTACAATAACCCGACTTGACATAAATAACTCTCCATGCTGTGTCTACGCCCGCCTGACCTCCTGAACTAGCGCGGAAACACTGCCGTATTGATCAGGGGCGCGGGGGTTTTTTGCCCTTTTTTTTTTTTTTTTTTTTTTTCTTTTTCCTTTTCTGTTTGGTCCGTGAAAACCCGCTCACTCCGTCCCGCGGTCCGTGCGCTCCCCCGAGCCGGCCGGGCCGGTCCCCGCGCGGGGGCGGCAGCGGGGCCCGGCCGGTTCCCCGCGCAGTGCTGAACCGAGCCGTGGTGCTGTTCCCTCGGACCCTACTTTAACTTGAGGATGCTTTCCTAACAAAACACGCAGGAGTTAAATTCCATGCCGCAACAGCTATTGGCGAGCCGTTACTCCCGGTGAGGACAGACAGGGAAGCCCCGGCAGAGAGGGTATGGGCTGCCCGAAAACCTCCGGTCCTTTCCTCTCTCCATCTTCCCCGCATCGCTCAGAGACAGACTTTTGTTTCGTCCCCTGTTGGAAGCTCTGCAGGGCGTGCAGAAATGGACGGAGGAAAAAGAAATGAAAAGGAACGAAAGTAAAGGCAGAGAGAGGGATTCTGCGGCAGAAGCCTTACAGAGTGAGGCTGGTGTTATCCATTTAGTGTGACATATGGAAATCTCCCGGTGGGGCCACAATTAAAGGAGCCGGCCCTGCGTCCTTTATTCCCCGCTAACTTTTGTGTTAAATGTTAACAACCTGGCGCTATCCATTCTGGCTCTATTACCAAGTGAATGTTGACTCCAAGGCTGCCTTCCTTTCTGCCTATTCTGGGGCTGCCTCCCATGCAGATTTATGTATTTTTGATATTAAATTCTTTCTAACATTACGCCTGCTCTCTTGTTGACTTTCATTGACCCTTGCCCTTGTCCCCATACTTTTCCATATTTAATACATGAACATTTCTGCCAGTGCCCTCCCCTCTTTGTTTCCTCCCGGTTGACTGCTGTCCCCAGTGGCATGTGCTGTTTGCTCTGTTGTTGAACTTGGTAGGGTCACATAGTCTTGTGCTGTGATATCTTCTGCATTTCCAACCCTGCCATTCTGGGGAGGTGCCTTGTGGAACAAGCCTTTTTTCCCCTAGCTACCGGCTTCCTAATGACTTAAGCAAACACCTTCGCTAATAATCCCTCAGGCTCCCTACTCCCCTCGGGGTTTTGTTTAGCTGAACTCCTAGTGCTCTGCCTGTCCCACTGGTAGCTTGGCCTCTCTGACCTGAGACATCGCAGCTCTTCTCCTTGGAGCGGGCTGCCTTGTCCAGCTCCGGCTGGGCCAAAGGCCAGGATCATGGGAGCATTGGATGCCACCAGCTGCTTGAGGTGACACCGAATTACAAAGAAGAACCGCCAAAGGAAACTTCGGCTCACACAGGCAAATGAATGTGTTCATTTATCTCCTCTGACTCCGCGGTTCGCGGCGTGCCTCGGCCCTACGGCTTGGCTGGGGGAGCGGCTAAACATCCTTCCCAAGAAAGATTGTCTTACTTCTCCTAGGCCGGTCTGTTCAGTATCATTATGTGACCGGTTTTCAGAATTGAAGTTGCCTGGTGTTTTGATTCTTCCCTGCCTGTGCATTTGTGCCCTGGAGGTCCCTTCAAAATGGATGCTAATTGTTGGGGCTGCACACTGCTGCCTGCTAAAATGCCCCAGAGCTCCCAGGCCCTGCTCCTCAATGGCTTAATTGACAAGGACTTGTCTGTATTTAGGAGCAGCTGGTCCAAAGCATTGGCACATCAGTGCAATCTTAACACAGCATCCCTAGCCTGGAGGAGTATGAGGGTAAACGTGGTTAAAATGAAGGAAGATTTATAGTCGACCCCCTTGGGTAATGCGACAGAAGACAGCTACCAAGATTTTCCCTAGTAGGGGTTTCATTCATCAGCTTCCCAGTCTTGGTAACATGTCTAGGAGCCACGTTCCAGCTATTATTAATAATAGGAGGTGGCCATTTAGCACAATTAGGCAGGTGACAGTATTCCACAATAATGAGTAGCCCCAAACGAGACGGGGAGCCGCTAACAAACAGATCCGCGGCCGAGCAGCGCCGGGGCTCGCCCCATAGCCGTGTCCCGAGTGGATCTGGGCTGCTCCAGGGGGCAGCGAGAGCTCACCTACCTGCGAGGGGCACAGCTCGCAGCTCCATGTGTTGCCAGTTAAATCCTGTCAGGCAGCAGTTTACCCACCTTCTACGAGGAAGGCTGGGAAAGAGAATCTCCTGCAGAACTGCTCCCTCTAAACCCCGAGTCAAACCCTCTGAAGTCACGCACCGGGTTTAAAAATCATCTTCGAGCACGTCTCCGAATTTTAAATTAAAGCTCTCTTTGATTTTGGATGCACAGATGAAATATATATTTTTTTTTCTCCTCTCTCTTTAAACGTTTCTCGTGAGCTTTCTGTTTATAGGATTTAAACTTACATGATTTCTAAATGGGAACGGCTGGGTTTATTTTCTGCACAAGGTTATTCAGCGTTTTACAAAGAAGGTTTATGGAGTGGCTTAAAAATAAGGGGTTTTTTGTTGTTGTTGTTTTGCAATGTGTGGGAAATACTTTTATGTTCACACAGTTCACCCCGTGAATAGGGATAATAGGTTCGGGATCCTCATTGAAATTTGAAGTTTTTAAACATAAATTCCCTAACTTTTGCTCGTTTTCTCAACTTTTTTCGCAGGAACAATGCCAACATTGAAGCCCTCGGTTGGAGTCTGCACAGTTGGAGATCTTTGGTGCCATTTTAGACATCTTTGGATTTCATCAATCAAACTGACTGCAATTTTCCATAAAATCCCTGAATTTGGGTCAGAAAGTGGGCAAAGCAGATAAAGATCGTTCGAGCTGTCTTATAAGATGATAAATAGATATCCTTTCAGTCCAACAATGCAAGAAGTGCAGTTTTGTAATTCACTTCCATTGGTTTTGAATGCAGTGAGTCGAAACAATTTATACATGTTTTCCCATGGTTAGAAGATGTCTTTACATACTTGTCAATAGTAGCTTGACCTTTTTCCCCACTGAGCTACGAAGAGGTGCTTTTCCCCCCTCCTTTTTCCAGAATACAGAACAGAGTAGTTTGAGGTTGGCTTTTTTTTTCCCTCCCACTTCCTCCCTCTATTTCTTTTAGAGACTAAATCAATAAGATATTTCATCTTATCCTGAGGTTTAAGCAGATGGTAGATGGTTCACTGCAGTTCACCATGCTGCAGAGGAAGTATTTTGCTCTGTGCTGCCGTGAGTGAGTGACCCAAGTGAGGTTTTAGCCAGACCTGTTGGATGTCCTCAGTGTGTTCTTGAACTTTCACTTAACGGGTGAGAAGCCCCAAAAATCTCGGGCGGAAACCTCGCGGGGTTCTGCCAAACTGCCGCAGCAGGTAGAGCCTTGCTGTGTGGCCGAGGGGAGGGTTTCTGCCTCCTGGCTTTCTGTCCGCTCTCGAACTGTCACGAGAGGAATGTCTTGTGGGGTGAAGTCCAGCCCATTAGCTGATACACTCATCCCACGGGGTTGGAACGGGCACCTCATGTCGTGTGGGAGGCCCGCGAAGGTGTGGAAACACAACACCTCTCATATCAACAGCATAGGGCATCGGTCTGGACGTGTTTCAGAGAGGGAGGTGGGAGCATTGACCTGGGTCTGCAGCATAGGGAAACTGAGGCACGAAGCCGCTTTGCCAGGGCTGGGAGCAGGGGTGGTTCGGCACTTGCCGATCCCTACTGATTGCTACGAGGCAAACTGGAGGACTCTTCTGGAAAGAGGGCAGGGGAGAAGAATTCATATTTCGAAGACTTGAACTCCTCCACTGGATCAGGGAGACTTGGCCCGGAGGGGAAGCCCACCAGGTCCCTAGGCTCTGCCGGGGCCCAGCCTGCCCTGTCCACGGGACAGCCTGCCGCTAGCTGGCCTCCCTCCCGGGCAGAGGAAAGCGATGGAAGGACTAGGACCGGAGATAAGGCTTCTGCTTTTCCTCCCCTTGCCTTGAACACGACAGCCCTGCTAAGTGCTGAACACTACCCGCTAATGGATAATGACCTGCGGTGCGCAGCTGCCTCCTGCTCTTCAGATAAAGGCTGCTTTTACTATTAATTGCATTTGTAACATGAGCACAGTAGGTTCGCAACCAAAACGATCCAGCAACGGCAGCATTCACGTTGCGACGGGCACAGCCGCCTTCACGGAGCATCCGGACCCTTCTGCAGAGCGCAGACGGAGTCCGCGGCCTCTCTATGTCCCTTGGGGGGAAAGCAGTCGTGGGGGAGGAGGTGGTCCCGTTGCCCAAGCGCATTTCCGCCTCTGCGAAGGAGCACGTGGAAAGGAGGCAGGAAAGGGTTAAAGCACCTCGTGGCCGCTGGTGTCTTCCCACGGTCCGTGGGTGAGAAACACAGCCACTCACACCATGCAGATTTCGGGGCTGCAGGAATTCCTCTCCCTGAGACGTATCTCGGGTGAAATTCCACCTGAACGAGATAAATCTTTTTTGCTGTTGTTTTTTTCCCTTTACTCAGGCAAAGACATATTTGTTTCTCTGCCCTCCTTCCAGCTCTTCTTGAGGGCCGGCGGAGAGAGCTGGAGCCTCATCCGCCGCGGGAGCGCCGGGGCTGGGCCGGGCCGTGTGCGAGGCCAGGGTGGGCCGGGAGCTGTGCGGGCACGGCCGCGGGCCCCAGGCAGCCTCCCGCACGTGCAAAGTGGCTGCGAAGTTTTTGGGACGTCTCAGGACTTGGCCTGCTTTAAAAATGACTCCATGTGTTTATAACTCCGCAGCAGGGGCTTAGCAAGTGACACGCGGCAGTAGCTACACAAGATTTTGGGGGCAAGCTGCTCACATTCAAGTTGCAGTTGTTAAGTAGCGAGATAAAATAAGTAATTTGCTCCTTAGGAAGCCTTTCACTCCCAGCGAAACGTCAAAAGCCACGCTACAAACAGATAATCGGATTTGCTGTATCCGTAAGCGAAGTTCCGAGGGACCGAGGTGCCGCAGCCCGGCCCCGCTCCCTGCCGCGGGCGCGCAGAGCCTGGGCCGGGGCCTGAGGCGTCCCCGGCGCAGCGGGCCTCCCTCTCCGCGGACTCTGCTTTCTCGTGGTTTTGGCGTGATGGTTTGGTTTGGTTATTTTTTCTTGATTTTGTATTTTTTTTCTTCGTTCTTTAAATGTTTCCCCTTCTTCAGTCTATCAGAAAAATATTTAAGGACGCTCTTGAAGCTAAAACGGGCCCTAGAAATACCTGCTTTGGCTCTTTCCTCTGTCAGTGACTATCTCTTCCGCTGCTGCCACTGGGTGCCTCGCGAGCAGGAAGGGAAGGGGTTGCCAGAACTTCTCCGAGGGGAGACCTCGGATGTTTTCACACGGCGAGCGCGGCTCACGCACCTGCTGAGCGGGGCGGGGGCGGGCGGGCATTGGTGGAGCTGGCTCGTTTGGCTCCGAAGGGAAATCAATAATCTTTCGAATCTCATTCCCAGGCACTGGCTCCAGCCGGTTAACGATTCAGCCGGAGACCCTCTTAGCAGTAGATGACCTACCCAGGATTATAAATATACAGCTGCATATTTTTCTGTCGACCTGGTTTGTAGCGGTGGAAAAAATTCCCCTGTTTCGCTGCTGTTCAGCTGCCCTCCCTCCTGCCTATCTGAGGGGGAGAATGCCTCTTTCCTTGCCTTTTTTCCCTGGTGGGGAAAAAGGGGCTGAGCAGACACTCAGCTGGGGCAGGTCGCTGGACGACCGACGGGGGCCCGGGATGGAACAGAGCTTTGTCGCGGTGTCCCTGCGCTGGTCGGCGGGACGGATGGTGCGCACCCCGCAGAGCCGGAGCAGCCCTGGGGCGCACCGCGCTGCGCGGCGCGGGGCCGGCCGGCCGGGGAAGCGCGGCGGAGCCGGGGACTGGGGGTTGCAGGCAGGAGCCCTCGGCCAGGGCAGGCGGTGCCACTCACGCCGGCGGGGGGCTCGCAGCTCGCTGCAGCCTCGCTCCCCAGTCTCTCAAAGCCCCTTTCAGCCGCTCCGCGGGCTCCTCACCGGAGGAGGTTGAAGCTACATAAAAGCGCATTATGAAAATTATAATATCGGGCCCAGAGCATGTCCGTGGAGGCAGCTCGGCAGCTTTCAGGCATTGAGCCTCTGTTCAGCTGGACTGAGCTGTAAAATATCCATTTGAATTCGGTGCCTGAATGGAGCAGCAGCAAAAACAACAAGGACTGGGGCAACAGAGCTCCCTTTATCCCCCCCTGTGACTTCCCCCTTCTTGGCCATTCCTTTCCTGTTGCACCTTTCTTGCTTATGGGCAAATTCAACGCTTTTTTCCCCCCTCGTCTTTCTTTTCCATGAGCGGGAAGGGGGGAAGGCGTGGTGGGGGGACTTGTGCGGGAAAGACGCCTTTCCCTGCCTCCCTCTCCGCAGCATGCTCCCGGAGCCGGTGGCTCGTCTGGTTGCAGCGCCGGAGGGGGAAGAGGGGGGAGAAGTACCAGGCACGCCCTGCCAGGCAGAGTCGAGCTCCCCGCGGCACTCAGCTTCACACGGTGTAAAGAAGCCTCTTTCTCCACCCCAGAGAGAGGCCCACTCTATCTGCCTTGGCTTAACACAGCCTCACATCCTGCGACCGTGCCGCTGTTGAGACTGATGCGAAAGAGTCTTTGGCTCCATAAACCCCAAGGAGCCGGGGATGAGGAGCCACGGGGGGAGAGGGGGACGGTTTTGGCAGTTATGATCTATGGAGGCAGATGAGCCGACCTGCTATTCAAAATACTGCCCATTGTGTTGGTAATGGTCCGTTTATGACTGGAATAACCCCTTTAATATTAATAGAGCCTTTTAAGGCGGCGGTTTCCTGGGTGCTGGGCAGGAGGGCGAGCAGCGCAGGTGTTGGGGCAACCTGTGCAGGCGGTGGCCCGGCCGCGGCTCCCGGCGCAGGCAGCGAGCAGGTGCTGGCGGGACGCGCACCCTCTGCACCCGGGCGAACAAAGGCTCGGCTCGCCCGGGGTCTGCGAGCATGAAGAATTGTTTAATTTCAGGGGAAAGTGAAAAGCTCTGCTTCTGCCGGGACGTGACATTTCCTGTGGTGAAGCCTGCATTGGCTGCTAATAGAGATCTAATTGATGGGTGAAGTCCCATTTCCGCGCTTTCTCCTTTATTGCTCCATCCAGTCTGTTGCAAAATATAACCTTAATCTGATTTAGCAATTCCTCCAGGATTCGGTGTAAGCTTACAGCACAGGAAAAATCGTTATTAAAAAAGTTAAAATACAGACTTGGATTCGGTGCGTTGGCTTTTATATATATATATATATATATATATATATAATTATTATTATTATTATTATTATTATTTTGTTTGGTTAGTTTTTTCTTTTTTATCTTTTTTTTTTTTTTTAAACCAAATCCCACCCAGACTCTTGGCAATATGACACGACCCTTTTCGGTAATCACTCCGGGTTTTATGACTATTAATATCAGAAGGGATCGGCGATAATGCAGATGTCCCTCTTTGTTTTAAATGCAGATGTCAGCATTTCGCAGCCTGGTTTCCGAGCGCTGCACCAGGCGCGGACTGAAGCTCAGCCCCGACGAAACGGCGCATCCCGGCCGGCGGCGCATCACCACCCGGGGAGCGGGAACAAGAGGGGCGAGGCATCGACAAGTTTGGCTATTGACGTCGTCAGAATAAAAATATAAGGATAAATAACAATCAGCACCGTTTTGCTGGCGCTCATTTCTCTTTCTCTCCCAGGGGACAAAATAATTCGTTTAATTTGAAAAGGCTGGCACGGGACCCAGCGTCAGCCGGCCCATTCTCTCCCTGCCTGCAGGGATGTGCACGGGGCTGCTCTCCTCCCGTGACTGCAGACGAGCAGAGGGGCCAGGGCGGAGCGCATCGCCCCGGCCGTTCCACCTGCGGGCAGTGTAATGGTCCCCGGGGGCTGCCGGGTGCCCCCGGGCCATCAGCCCGAGTGGAGCGTGAAGGGGCTCTACAAGCCTCCGTCAGGAAGGGACGCCCGGCCCGGCTCACATGCGAAAGCAATGGACAGGGCAGAGATACTCCTTTTAACGGATTCTTTGCCTTTTTGACTTTTTCTTCGAGTTGGGTTTTTTTTTTTTTTTTTGGTGTGGTTTTTTTTTTTTTTCGTCCACGCTATCTGAGATAGAGAGGAGTGTACAGGCATTCTGGACCTATACAAACTCTCTTCAGTCCCCCTCGATAGGTTTAATGAGGCGGAACACGATGAAGGGGATTTGAACCGGTCTAAATGATTGATGAAGCCTGGGGCAAGGCTGAGCTTTTTCCGGATAAAGCCCCATACATCCCGTTATAATGGCTGGATAGTGGCAGGGCCGGGCTCCTTCAAAAGCCGTGGCCCAAGCGCATTGAGAGGAAACAGGGAGGGAAGGTGCTCTGTTGTTACCTAATCAGCCAATGCACTGAGCCACCAGCCGCCTGAGGCAGGAGTGCGCTGCCGGGGAGGTGAGGCGGGTGAAAGGGGCATTCCTGACACACTCACACACACACCCCACACGCCAAAGGGGCATTACACACGCACAATACACGCGAAAGGGGAATTCCACACACACAGTCCCCCATAAACACACATGGGCAAAAGGGACATTCCTGGCACACACACACGCGTGAAAGGAGCATTTCCTGTGTGTGCACACACACATAGACACACACACACACACACACACACACACATACAGAGACACAGACACACACAGAGACACACACAGACACACACACACAGAGACACAGACACATACAGAGAGACACAGACACACACAGACACACAGACACACAGACACACACACAGAGACACAGACACACACAGAGACACACACAGACACACACACACACAGACACAGACACACACAGACACACAGACACACACACACACACACACACATACAGAGACACAGAGACACACACACAGAGACACAGACACACACAGAGACACACATACACACACACACACGCACACACACAGATACACACACACACGCACACACACAGGCATGCACACACCCTCACAGCCCCACGGAGCCCTGCTAACCCCAGCTCACACTGTTGCCTGCCCGAGCAGCCTGGGACATGGCCTGGTTCAGCCCACAGGTTGAAGGTTATGGGCCCACGTGTCAGGGGATAGGGATCTGCCCTTTAAAGCAGAGTAATCTACGTGTCCCAGACCAGGGCTTTGGTGATTGAGATGGCACCGGTTGCAACAAATTCCCTCTCTGGTGTGATGGCACACATGTTAACACCTGCAACGTGTCCCTTACACCCCCAACACACACATATGTGAGTAGAAGAAAAGTGAGCAACAGCTGTGGATGCTGCAATAGTAATTAGAAGTAGATTAAATAAAGGATGCTAAAATGTCTGTTGTCTTCCAAGTCCCAAATGGAAGGGTGGAAGAGGGCCTGCAGATTTGATGTCATATTCCATGGAGTTTTGAGGTCCCCAAGGCTTCTCAGCTGAGCTGACCCCTTTTTTTTTTGTCAGGAAGAAATATAAGCTGAGCCCTGTTCCCAGAGAAGGTGAACATTGCGGTGGTTATCCACTGTGGCCTTAGTAGGATGGTAATGGTTGTGGTGGAAAGCCATTCTGGCAGACAGGGCAAAAAACTGGGTCCTGTATCCTGACAAGCAAGGAGAGTGTGACAAGTGCCCTGTTATGGTGGGATTCTTAGATTTGTGTATAAACCCTCCTCAGGTTTATTTTTTTTTTTTTGATGGCTCCTTTGAGGTAAACTAAAACTAGTGCCATGTAAATACTAGATGGAAAAGCTCTGGTTTTATAAAGACTGATATGCAAACATATCCTATTGATAATAATTGTCTACATGGAAGAGACTCATTGAGGTTCCACAAAAGTAATCAATTCACAGATTAAACTGTGCAAAACAGTACTTTGAGTATATGTATACAATAACACATATTCTGTAAGACCAACTCTTGTGTAAATTAGCGGTGGAAAAAATCCTATGTAAAAATGTATCCTTTTAAGGAGTGATCTTCTAAACATTGTCTGTGCCTTTCACGTTAACAAGCAAATGTGGTTTGATTGCAAGAACAAGAATATTTTGAAAGTGATGAATAAAAAAATCCTGTACACTATCTTATATTTCTCAATAATAGCAAAGTTCTAGAACCAGTATTCCCCTTTAATAGTGGTTGAAAATATATAATGAAAAAGATGGTTTTAATTATTTGTAGAGAGGCAGAATTCAATACAGAAATGAGAACAGGTTGTAAGGGGAAAAGGATCACTATTCATTATTTCACTTCATCTCTTACCACTTTGGCTTTGATCACTCACCGTTGGGACCAACACCTCAATCCCGAATCAGATAAAACTCTTACTGTAGTAGCAAAGGGAAAATCTTGTTCACTTTATGAAGTCCTGCTGATTTCTGAGGAGATATTTATACCCTGCAGAATGAGCACATTTAAAAGAGAGACAAAGTAGGAACCCTTACAGATGTGAATTGAATTCTTCTCACCAACTGCAATGGGTTGGGAGTGCTCACACCAGTAGTGAGCAGCAAAGGTAAAGAACAAAAAAACCAAAACATTTGGAGATAAAACTTCACTAAGTTTTTGCCTTTCCTCACTGCTGGGAAGTTAAGGACAAATAAGACAACAACTTTATGAATAAATCTGTATGAAGGGTGAGTCATGATTATTATTGTCTTGAAAAGGCAATAGTGCTTTGGGAAAAAATAAAAAAGGACAAAAGAAATCAGTGAGTTAAATGAAATTATTCAATTTGTTTCTGAAAACCAAAGACATTTGGAACAATGGAAAGAGAAACTGCTGGTTGTTTCTTCCTAGATACAAACTCTATTACATCTGTCAATTTCCTTTTATCTTTAAATTACCTTGATTTTATTATTAACAAGAACATTATAGCATATTCTATCCTACTCTACATCCAATGAATGATCAGGGCATGAAAAAAAAACTAGTTATTTGGTGTCTTCCTTGAGATCACAATGCATGCCAAGTTTCACAGTTTGGCAAAATTGTCAAGGGGAGAATTATTTATCTACTTTTTTCTGAAGGAAAAAAAGTGCCATGAGATAACAAACAGTGCATGGTTTGATTCAGAAACCAGAACTCAGTAGAATTAAATGAAGATCAGAATCCAAGTCTGATGGTTGCTACTCTGATTCCCTGCCACCAGCCAATCCCTGTCTCCCCTCTCTCTAGTTTAGTGTAATACTAAACTGTCTCTTCCCTCCTGGCAAGGAATACCAACATCTGGCTCCTGTAGAAGGAATACCCAAATGTCCCACCCTGCTCTGTGACACCTCTCCTTTCCTGGTGTCACCACAAAAATTGCTGCACGGGCATTCTAGCACTAGAGAATGGGTCAGTTAGTTTAATAGTAATGGAGTTACTCTCCTATCAGCTTTAACTCCCAATCCTTCATGGAATCCATGGTTTGGGTAAATTCATCACCTCACATATGGTATCTTTGTCCTGAGCACTTTTTGTGTCTCCCAAATATGCAAAGTGGAAGAGAAAGAGGTTGTGAAAGCCCAGAAAGTTGATGGCAGTGACCAGCCAGGGGGGTTTCTGCCAGTACAACATCCATGGGACCACAACAGAGGCACTAGATAATGCAAAGGCCTGGAGACTGACAGATCCCATTACTTTGTGAGGTGTTCAGAAAAGGTTCAAAAGTCTGTCTTTTTCCTGATTCGGTAATTTGATGACAATTCTTCATAAAACTCCACAGTGATATGATGTCTTTTTCAGCTTATGTCAACAGACACTGCTTTATATGACAGAGTTATCTGTGTATGTGCACAGCCAGAATACTCCTGTGATGAAGTGCAGGGTCAAGGGATAAATTGCATTTAGACTGTACTTGCCTGTTTTACCAGTACTGTAAACAGGTGTTAGTTTAGAAAAGTCAGAAGAAAGCTTCTACTTTCCTCCAAACAGAATTTCCTCCACCAGAATTCAACAGACCAGAGGCTTACACAGATAAATCCTGTGAGAGACATGTTTAATAACCAGCATTTCAGGACTTAGGTAAAAATGGCTTCCCCGAGAAAGGCAACCATGTGCCTAGCTTTTCCATATGGAAAGAGAAAAGACAATCCTCTTTTCTTAGTAGATGCTTATGCTCATGAGCTTTCTAGAAAGTGACCATCTCTTATGGGCTTGCAGCTAGATTTCTTGTTCTGATGGATGTATTTGAAAGGTCTTGTTTGGGTGGATTCCCTGCTTCACACAGTCTGAATTCAAAACTGTATTTTTCTTCAGCAGAAAAAAAATTGAACCCTTGCCCATTTTACAAGATTGCAAGGAACATATTGTCTGATGTCTTGCTGTCATTTGATTTTAGACCGTCCTCTGGGTTCCCATGTTAGGGCACTTGCTTGGGCAAGCACATGTAGTAACATACAGCCCAGAGAGTAGGATTGCAGAACTCTTATTTACTCAGGAACTTAGACAAAAAAAATATCTGAGGTCTCCTGAATAATTCTCCTGATAAATGTATGCAACATTTACTTCAAATGCTTAAATTTTGGGGGGTTTTGCTTTTTAACAGGGAAATATATTGGCTTTCCTGTTTTCAGGTAAAATGGTCATCAGAGATTGAAAAATACAAAATATTTACAGCTATATTCAAAAGTAGACAAAAATTTCTGCTGGCATTTTCCAGGCTGGATACTTTGAGTTAGCTATCGATAGCATACGTGTTTTGATTGCACATGTGTGCATCTAAAAAGAAAATGGCTGGCAGTCAGAGATGCTGAACTGTCCCCATTAAGTATTTTATTACAGTCTTATTTTCTTTGTGGAGGAACTGCCTTACATTTTATTAGAAGTCCCATTTTGTTTAGGATATTTTCTTTGTGGACAGAATCTCTTTTCTCATCCAATGCTGCTGAAAGCATCTCAGCCCTTTAGATTGCTCCAAAGCAGCAGCACGGGGAGTGAAAGGAGCAACAAAGATCCATGGTTCTGCATCCCCATTGGGCCTGGCAGAGGCTCCTCCTGTCAGTGGTCAGTGTTTGTGACAGAAGAACAAAGTGCCGAAGATGCCTGCAGCTTCATTCAGCCCCGCGGTTGCCCAGGCAGGCCAGCAGCCAGAAGCCAGCAGGCAAAATTTAACAGCCACGCTTCCAAACACTGGTAACAGCCATCAATGGATCCATAACTCTCAGCTCTCCAGATATGGGGTCATCTTTCAATACTACCCCACTGTCATATACAACATTTGTCTTGTCCTGCATTCAACTAATTGTGTCAGTCTACGGGGCGACTCTATAATACACATATACAATAGCACAATGAAAGCAATAATCTCCTACCCAGTCTCTTTATTTATTTAAGTGCTATTACAAAGTTTCCTGCAGCAAAGAGAAGCTGGGAGGCTACAGCCTGCTCCAAGCATGCAACTGCCATCCAGATGAAAGAATGTGCTGACTTAAATAAATAAGTTATATGTTTCTGTGACTTTTTTCTTTCTTCAACCTGACAGCACTACCAAGTGGTATGGAGGGAGTTGGGGGAAGTAACTTCATGAATATTTTAAAATTTGTAGCACAAAAAGAAACAGAAATCCTAATAAACAAAATTTGTGATTCCTAGGTAATTATTTTTTCTTTCTGACATTTTTAAAGGGAATATTCACAATTTATATTTATTATAAGTAAAGTGCAACTACAAGGCATATAAAATAGTTCAAAGCTTTCTCAGTTTAATGGGTTTGTGGCTCTAGTTTTTGAAATCCTAATATCATTATGTATCTTTAACATAAATAACTTTCATTGTAGCAAAATTACTCCTTCTTAGTTCAAAATTCTGTTCAGACAATTACAATAAAGTACTAGATATTGCTGTTCTCAGCATCATTGCATTAATTGCACAAATGACCACATTTGGCTAATGTTTGTGAGCCCAACGATCAATCAGGATTCATCCTTGCTCTGCTATCATCCCAACACACTGCCAATTCCTCTCTACAAAGACTCACACCTCTTAGGACCAGCCATAAAAATAGATGTTTTAAGGGTGTCCAAGGTTGGGGTAGTTTTCTGGAATCAAGGTAGCCTCCCAATCTCTGCAAGTACCTGCAAGTCACTAACAGCTATCTACTCACAGTAATGTCCTTGCAGATAGCACAATGTGTTTATGACAGCATCTGGTGGATCTGCTAGCAGGGATGGAGACCTTTCTGCTCAGGTGCTGTCCCAAGACAGACAGAGGTAATTCACCTGAGATCTGTCTGTCCTGAGTGCTCTCCATCCAACAAGCAGTCTAGCCATATCCAGCTTCCATTGAGAGACTGAATACAGAGAGAAAAGCCAGATGAGGAGAAATCTCCTCATATAAACAGATGATTTGCTGAAGTAACAAGGGAAACGTATGTATCAGAAAGCTGGATATATCACAAAATATATCAAATATTCTTTGATGGAAAGTTTTTTGATCAGCGCACATTTGACTAACGTCGTGAAAGATATTTTTAAGGAGTTCTTAAAATAATCCAGTTACTAGAAAAAATCCTTTCTGTCTGAGAAACAGGAACATTCCCCTAATTATCTTCTGGAGAAGTAATGAAAAAGGAATGGGTCAAAATGACAAAAGCACATCTTCAATAATGCACCACCACAATGATTTACAATACTGAGGGGAAGAAGAATGAACATGTTAACATGTGCCCTTCTCCATATTCTGTAGATAACAAAAAGCAAAAAAAAGCTCCACCAAAGACATTCACCGCCACAGAATCACGGAATCATAGAATTAATGGTTTGGATTTGAAGGGACCTTAAATATTACCTTGTTCCAACCCCCTCTGCCATGCAACATCACTCCCTAGACAAGGTAGCTCAGATCTCTATCCAACTTGGCCTTGAACACTTCCAGCCAGTGAGGCAGTGCCCCATACCTTTCCCAAAGGCTGTAGCTGCAAGTTCCTGCAGTGAAAGGACCTACAAGCAATTGTGTCCATGCTGGAGCACTGGACAGGCTCCTGCAAAATCCTGAACAGGGACCCTGAGAGCAGGACACTGGACAGCTGAGCAGAGTGGGCTCTGAGTGAATGTGTGTGGGCACTTGAAGCTCATTAAACTGAGCTCTGCTTGCTTTGCTGCAGTGTTTTGTAACCTAATTCTATCTCAAGAAAATAAAAGTACCAGTACTAAATGTCTGGTACCAGTTGTCTATAAAAGTCATACTGTGTGAGATCTAATCACACTGTGAGACTTTTCTTGGTGCTTAATAACCTGACTGAATAATGGAAGGGTATTTAGGTGAACACCATGAATAAAGCAGTCCTGCTCTCTGTTTTCCTATAGCTCTTGGTCTGTCAAGGTTGGAGCAAGATTTTTGTGAGAAGTTCATACAACACAAATAATAACAGGATGAACGCTCCAGTGCCTCGATAGATCTGAAGTAGGCTATTTATGTAATGAGATACAAAAGACAATTAAAAACTTCTATATGACCAAACTTTTATATGAGGACCTGAGAGTATTTGCAATAGAATTTTTCTTAAAACAGAGACAATCATATTTTAAATTAAATCCTTCAAACTCACTGAAAGTAATACAGTAATACTCTCTTTCTAGTTGGACAGAAATTTTCAGAAGGCCCAGAAATTTTAGGTATTTAACATTGAGAGTGATCAAAAAGCCAAAAATTATCTCAATGGTACCTTGGCCTACTTATCTGTAGCAACTCCTATCCATAGGAACAATTGCACATGATTCTGGTCTCCCTCATGAGCTAATCCAAAGGGACAGTTTTGCATAGGATTTGCCACTTGTAAAATCCTTTTATCAGTGAATAGCCCTAATGTTAAAAAAACATAAAGTTGTGATATCAGCAGCCTAGTAATAAGGTTAAGCAATTAGAAAATACCAGAATTGAGCACACAATATAACTCATAGTCCTAACTAAGTCAAAATTTGCCTGAGAGCAAAGGAGTGAGGACTCCAGAATATGTCCCATCCCTGCCCCTTCCATTTTCTTGCATGCCAGGGCTTACTTGCAATCTCAGCACACAGGAGAGGGGGGAGGTGTGCTAGATGTGAGCACAACAGGGATAGAGACAGCATGTTTGTTGCAGAATGTAATTTAAAGTACATAATAACTGTAGATGTCTCACATGTGGCCAGACCATGCACGAATTATATGTGCACAGTCAAAAATTCTAATTGTGATTGCTGCAAAGAGCAGGCTCTGAGTCACTGGGAAGGGAGCTGGTTTTTGTAGATGCTTCCTTTGAGAAACTAAATGCATCTCCTAAAAGACCATCTTCAGGAAACAGCCTGTATATATATATGTATATTCTACTTACTACAGAAATGCAGTTGTTTGAAATAAGGAGAATTTTCAGTAGTGCTGTAATATTTGTATATCTACACAGTCACTATGTATTCCATATACACAAACATCCGCCTACCCAGAAAATAATTGTGGATAATTCAATGTTCAGATTCGATAATGGATGCTCAAATAAATATGAGAATTCCAAGCAAATTTGTGCAAATGAAAAAAGATTTCCTCTGACATAATGGCATGGTGCAAGGCTGTCTGTAATGAGCTGTAATTTGTCTGGAAGAGCATTTTAAAGGGGTTGATCCATCCACTCGAAGACCAGCAACTGCTCTGAGACTAGAAGCAATGAGCCAGCCTGCCTCGTCTCAGAGGAAATTACACCACAAGCAGGCCAAATTTCTGACAACTTCCATAAATTATTTCAGATTTTCATATTTCAAATTTCATCTGCATTCATCATGTGAGTTTGACTGGGGAAAAATGTCTAGGAGGAGCTCTGCTAGCATTCAGTGCAGCAGTCCCAGGAGCCTGCCCTGGGACTAGATAATTGAATTTAGTTTTGATTAGATTATTCTTGCTGCAGTCTACTGCCAATCTGAAGTATTGTGCCTTCTCTTCTACTTAACCTTCCTGCCCCATGCCTGCTCCAGCCTGCATGCAGCTCTCTGTATTGCAGAATATATTTGAACAATCAAACTTAGGAGTTATTATTTTGCTTTCCATTGTCCATCCTTATAAAAGCACACATCTTTCACTGGGTTCCCTCTTCCCTGAAATCAGATTACTTCTTTTTTTTAAGTTTGTAATATTGTTTACCATTTTCAGTGGAAAGTGCCCTGTAATTTAGGTGGAAAATCTAAAATCATTACTACATCTCTGGATGATGCAACATACCATAAATAAGGATCATTTCTAAAACAGCTATAATCATCACTAGGCAATACACACGAGAATAAGAACAGGTAAATAGTGAATTCATTCATCTATTTAACTAAAAATCTATTGTTAACCAAAGTTATTAATCAAACCTTTAGCTAGTGATCAATAGAAAAACAAACAAAACACAACCCCACCCCCACCCCCAAACTAGCTCCACAGTATTTCTTTGAAAGTAACCCATTAGAAATGCAGAATATGAACTTTCAGCAAAAGAAAAGCCCAAGAACCATGAACAACAAAACCCGTATAAATGAAAAACATTTATGAAACAAGTATGGCAGAACAACAGCATAACCCTCTGGTATGGATGCAACTAAATAGATACAACGATGTTACTAGCAGTAACAGTATACAATAAATGCTTCTTATGCATGGGGATTATTTTTCCTCATTTACAGACTATGACTGAAATTATACATATTTCAGAAGCAAAATACTTGTAAGTCTCAAAGTCAAAATCTGGATTATTAGAAACATAGATAAGGTAAACAAAGTTAATGCTGTTCTTTAAGTAATATCTATCACTTCCCTGTTATTGGGTTATTTCTTTTAACAATATAGGTGTTTTTGATGCTCTGTGTCTGAACTGAAGACTTTAGATTCTTTATTGTTCTCCATTTTGATGAAAAAAATTGAATTTGGCTCTGTTATATTGAGTTTTGTTCCGTAAATATACTGAAATCATATTTTTGTTAGAAACTATCAATAAATCCAGTATAAGAAAAGTAATAAGATACAAATATGAGCAGGACCTTTGCAAAGGAAATATTGCAAAGAGAGTGTGCCCATAAAATATATTAGGGAGTGTGCTTTCTCCCTTGTGTTTGAAGAAAATACAGAAAGAATTTCATGGAATTGCGCTATTTTCAATACAGATACAACATGTGGAATTGGATGACTGTAACTGCTGGGGGAAAATATTCTAGAAAATTATCAAAAATGAACTGCTAATGTATAGATTGTTTAAAAAGCCATTATTTATTGTCTTGAAAGTTTGTTTCTAATAAAAAAATTTACCAGTGCAAGGCAGCTCACTCCAAAAAATGACTGTACGTGTACACATACAGCCTCTACATGTGTATATGAAGTCATACGTATAAGCAAACTTGTGCACACATGTGGTTATTTTGTGTGCATGTATGCACATCATTGCACAGATAGGTTTGTATTTTTGTGTGATTTCTGTTAATCTACGAAAAGGTTCACCACCACAAGATCAGGGGAAAACAAGCGCTGGTGAGAGGGAGGAAACATTAAAGGCAGCAAATGAAGTGTGGAATGTCCCACAAAGTGAAGCTAAAGGCACAGAGAAGATAACTGTACTTGCTGCCTGTGAGTGCCACCCCACAGAACTGATACGCTGCATTTCTCTAGTTGTAGCTGTGCTGTAAATAGGACTTTGGTATGCAAGAAAGGGCCTGTGGACTCCAGTGTACAGCTGCAATGGGCATGAGAAACCCAGAAAGGCTCCCCAAAATGTATGCGGCTCTTGCTGTTTACTGAACAATCTCCAGGGTGGCACAGGGGAGGAATTCTTCTGACATCATCTGGTTTTGTCTACATTTTATTAAAAAACAATTTACATTCAGCAACGGGAGCTGTCTTAAAGACCTATTGTTTTCCCTTGTTTCCAGCAGCATCAATGGCTCATCCCTGCTCTTCCTGAACTTAACAACCTCGGCTCCAGCTTTGCACGGCAGCCCAGGGCTGGGAGGAATGTGCGAGGCGGCTCTCGGCGATCTGCACCTGACGCGGAGACCGCACAGGGCAGCAGCAGGACTCGCTGATTTCAGACACCCCGCAGCAGCTCAGCTTTTGGAGCCTTATTGTTGTTTACCTTTTCCTTTTACGCATCACACCTATGAGCCTTATGACATAGACCGTGTGTTTTGTTTTAAGGTGGATGAAAAAGTCCCTTTTTTCCTTGAAACAAGTTTTCAGAGCAATATTTGCACAATAGCCTTAAATTTGTGGCATATGCTGTGTTTACAACATCGCTTGTTCTGTGTTTGGATTACTGGTGGGAATACACACTATTATTTAGAACTGCACAGAATTAAACCTTTTCTATAATGCAAAAGGATGTTATAGCAAATGCACTTAACTAAGAAGAGTCATTACTAAGTTCAGGTAATTCTAATATAGTTTATAGGTGTTAAAATTATTAGGCTGTTTATTGTTTTCATGTTGTGCACAATTTCAATTGCCATCAAGCATTACAGGTCTAATCCATACCCTGCTGCTGATAAAGGACATTTCTGCCTCCCCTCTCTGCTGTCACTCTCTTCCCTTCCCCCTCTGCCCTTTTTTCCAGTGTCCAGATTCAGGTCAATCTCCAGCTGCTTTGTATTTTTTGCTTGATAACAGAATTAGGACCTTAAAGATCTTCTTTCAATATTCCAGTGTAGATGCACTGTTCTTACTTTTTGAGGTTTCTTGGGTTTTTTGGGGGTGTTGGAAATGTGTGGGGTTTTTTGTTGTTGTTTAAGATCTCTAGCTTCTTGAAAAAAAGTTTCCTTCAAGTTCTTAATTAATGGCAAATTTAAAAAAATAAAAAGGAGGAAATAAAAAGATCTGTAATGGCATGTGGTCAAATTACAGGTTTGATCACAACTTGGCTTTGACTTATTGGGCCATGAAGAACATTGACCTGAGGAATGATTTAAAGAATTTTGTCAGTTCCTGATACTGAGATAGACGCCTTAGAAGGAGAGATGGGCTGTGCCAGCATAGGGCATTCTTCAGGGTCTCCCAAACCTGAACCTACAAGGAAGAGCCAAGTATCCAGGAAGAGCTGGCTCCTGGGGAAAAAAAATAAATAAAGAAAAACAAGCAAAAAACCCCCACCCCAGTAGCCAGTAAAAGAGATTGATACAGCTGGGTTTTTAAGAGTTTTTTTGGGAACCGGTTGTAATTGTAACAGACATTTTTATTGAAAAGGACCAAATTGATTCCTGCACAGATTTGCACCATAATATCTATTTCCAAAAAGTCTAATTAAAGAAGAGTCACCAAAAGTACACTTTCCAAAGATACAAGGTAAATTCTTATATAAGTATTTTACTACTTTTACTGTTAAAGAAAACAATCCTTTTCCCTGTAAGACCTTGTCCCTTGTGATATGTGATGAATAAGTAATTTGACTTGTGGGATTTTTAAAAAATGTATCCTTTATTAAAGTATTTAATTTAAATAAAACTAAGACTCCAAGGATAAGGCATGTAACATTTGGGTAACAGATATGATTTTCTGTGATAAACTTAGAGCCCTGGAAAGAAGAAATGTTGCTTTAAATTTCAGAAGATAAGAGTGAGATTTTTTCAGAACCTGGAGTGAGATTTTTCAAAATATGGAGAAAAAGGTGGGGGCGGTGTTGTTTATTTGGGGATAATTTATTGTCAAAGCAGTGCATTCCAAAAAGAATTTACCAACACTTCCAAGTCAGACTGTGCATGGCCAATCCCTCAGCTGCTCCCCACGTAACAGCCAACATTGCCTGGGGAGAGCAAAGGGTTTCTGAGGAACTACACATGGACAAACATTTCTTTTCCTCCTGGATTAAATACGTAGCATAAACAAAAAAGGATAGAAAGCAGCTTTTTCGAGGCAGCTCAGGTTTTCCCCGCGTTAGGCTTATTTCTCTCGGAGGTGGAAAAGGAGCCTGAGCCAGCTCGTGCCCGAGGCATGGGGCACACAGGGAGAGCAGCTGGTGCAGGGATGCTGCTCCTCTGTCCCCGGAGCCTGAGCCCTGCAGCAGCTCTGGGTCCTCAGAGCAGCTCTGAAAATGCTTGGGCTTTCCTGGTGCCGGAGCAGCTTGGAAATGAGGAGCTGTAAATTATTTCCTAAATCTGACTTGTCTTTTTCCTCCCAGCAGGTCTTGGCCGAACAATTCAACTGGCTTTAACCATTTTGCAGATAGCCAGTCATTCCAATTTGTAACTGACTTTATATTTAGCATTACACATCTTCATTGGGGTGTGCAG
Source organism: Lonchura striata (assembly GCF_050655825.1). Taxonomy (NCBI): domain Eukaryota; kingdom Metazoa; phylum Chordata; class Aves; order Passeriformes; family Estrildidae; genus Lonchura; species Lonchura striata. The sequence continues at coordinate 23,860,680 of NC_140706.1, read as the reverse complement.
CTGATTTCGTTCTTTCTTAAAAAAAAAGTCCCAAGTCACACTGAAATCAAAGTAATATCAACATTTGTGCCCCTTCCTCAGAATTTCCATTATGAGTTTGAAAAAATCAAACTTGATAACTTGAAAAAACTTGGAAAAAAAGCCTGCTAGCTTTTGCAGAATTCTAGAACTAAAAAATGGTTAAATCTTGTGGAAAGTTTTAGATTGTTTATTTTTGTTGTAGGGCTTTTTTATTTGTTTGGTTGTTTTGGTTTGTTTTTTTTTAAATAAAAACAGGTATCTACATACAGACATTTGGGTTTATTGAGTGACTGGAAGCCAAACAGACTTAACAACATGGGCTCATGTCTTAGTATCTTGTACCTTACTGGAAATTGAGATAAGGACATCTCACACCAATTAAAAAACAATCTTTACTAATTAGATATCCATTTAAATTTTGCACACTGAAGAACATATTATTTTTCAGACATAAATCCAAACTTTGCAGTTATGGATCTCCTTTCCTCTCCATAATGCCAACCCACCCTTCTGGATGAGCAGATTTAACATTGCTCTGAGGTAGTGACCTTCCTTCTTGATCTCCTTAGCTTAAACACTGAAGTAGTAGTGAGGCAGCTGTGTCCTCTGCCCAGCACAGATCATTAACTCTTCCAGAACCCAGAATCCTAACATGGCTCTTAGTGCCTTACCCCCAGTCACACAAAATGTCTCCAGGACTGACAAACGAGCCCATCAGGGTCTTCATGAGCTGTCACCTCAGCAGCAACCTCTGTGCTCTGCATATTCACCAGGACTGGATGTTAGAAGGAAATTTCCAACCATTTTTGTTCTAATGTTTTTTGGTTTCACTATCATGTGTTAAAAAAATACAGTAAGTCTGATAAACAAAAAAGTGACTTCAAAGGCTTCAAAGCTTTTCCACAGGCCAGTGGCTGACATCAAAGGCAAGATGTGTACAGATGACAGCTACAGATCTGGATTCAGGAGCAGGAGTGCAGGCTTCAGTGATGTCCCAGTTGCATGCAAAGGCAGCTCAGTTTAAGGGGAGCTAGGAGAAATCCATTATTTCTCTGGTCAAAAGGACTTAGTGTTAAAATGTATCACTGTATGTTGAGCTTTTATTTAAAACTTTGTGCATCCATTTTTTTCCCTGCTTGCCTAAGAAAATATCCACAAAGGTTCCAAAGCTCAATCCAGGGGAGCTCTGTAACATGGAGGAACTGATAATATTAAACATTTTCTACTGACTGAATTTTAAATGCTTCTGCAAAAAACAGGGATGAACTGTCCTGCACAGTTCTAAATATATTGTATAGTTTGGATACATGATTGATGATCAGAGAAATGATTCTGTTGATGTGCAAAGTCTGGGATAGTTTGTTAGGAGCATTTAAACTTTGAGTGCCCCTTCAAGGTTGGTGGGCTGGCAGCAGGCAGCCAAACCCTGGCACAGGAGCATGGCAGATCCAATTGTGGGGTTACGCTGTAGGACGAGGCTGCTGGTAAGCGAATTCACCCTGCGTGCTGCATAAGGGATCCTGTGCCTCCCAGCTCAAGGGACTGTCCCTGTGTACAGCCAGCTTTCATTCTCTCCTGACACAGCTACATTCTCAGGAAAACCCTCTGTTGTGTCCGAAGCCAGCCAGCAGAGCTAACCACGACAGGAGTTAATGCATCCACTTGGTCTGTGCTTGGATGGCCCTTTGCTGCCTAGGAAGAAACTCTGCTGAAGGACTGAACAAAGCATGCAGTTAAGGCAACCTCTGTTCAACTTACCCCTCAAGAATATCCTTTCCTATCAGTGTGTGTTTACGTCCCAGTAGCTGATGTGTGTGCTGACAGCCACAGTGCTGCCTGCCTGGGTAGCATCCTCCCTCTGCTTCTCTGCCTCTCTACCCACGCTGTCCTGCCATCCATCTGGGGGGCTACAGCCACAGTTCACAAAGTGTTTGCTGGATGTTAAGCAATTAAATTCAATCTCTGACATGGGACACAGGTTGTTGAATGCTCTAACATCAGGTCTCAAATTCTGAAAAAACATTGGACTCATCTGATATAGACAAAAAAAGGCAATAATGACACATACAGTAGCAGATGCAGGGCTGACTCAAGTCTTCCCAGTAAGCACAGGCAAAATTCAATTTTTCAATCACAGCAGAGCAGTTCCTTGGCACCAGCCCTCTTGGATGACTCAGAGTACCAGGGCTGAATGTATTCCCATGGCCCCACTCTGCACATCCTTCCCTACACTCCACCTTGCTTTCCTCCTACCTTATTTCCCATCAGCATCAGCATCCACCCAGAATTGGTGGCAGGAGCGCCACACTGGCTGGGTGACAAGAAACATGGCCATCTCCCTGCCCCACCTCTGACATCCTCACGGGGCTAGGAGCTCGCTTTGTGCAGGACTCCTCTCTGCCCAGAAGCACGGGTTGCCCAATACTTGCACGCAGGCAATATGGGCCAGCCAGAGTCATGCTCCAGGCTTCTCAAATGGGCCTGGGGCTTTGCAAGCCTCTTCAGACCCTGGCCCTAGGTGAAAAGCTTGATTTACTCACTCCTGGATGTCATACTGAATCCATCTGGCTTCTCTTTTATTTGTAAGCTTTGAAGGCTTAGAAGCGGATGCTTCTGTCACTGTAGGTCTGAGAAAATGTTCTGTTTTCTATACATCCACAATGGCATTTTTCATTAGTAATCACCCAGATAAAACTCACAGCAGCCACAGTACTCTATATTAGGGCCATCTTCTAGGATTCTGATGTCCCAGAGGCACCTGCCTGATTTTTAGATCAGTGAAATAGGTGTCAATTTTTTGGGGGATTGTAGCTCTGCTTGCTCCTAAGAAAGGAGAGGCAATGGGTACCTTACCTCCAGACAGGATATGGGAGTAGGTCCATTGTTCAGATGGCACCAGGAGAGCAGGAAAATTGAGCTTCAGAAAGACACAGTAATTACTCAGTCTGGGCTGTACCACTTCCTGCAAGAACCTATTTTTTCCAGCAAAGACTGTTAAGCTTTATTCCCAAGCAGTTTAGCAAAATGATGGTTATTTTAAGCCCACAACAGTGTTTCCAGATTTGATTCAGTGGAATTTATTTTAAAAATATGAAAGGTTAAATGGCTGATTATGTTTTCTCTCGTGAGAGGAAAATGCCGCACACACAAGTGAATGCATCACAGTCATTCTTCCTGCCTTTGTGTTTTCCAAGGACCATAAGAAACACCTACTAAATGTCACCAGACATTGATCTTTGCAGGAAGAGCCAAGGTAGACACTGTGTTTCCCTTCCCTTCCCTTCCCTTCCCTTCCCTTCCCTTCCCTTCCCTTCCCTTCCCTTCCCTTCCCTTCCCTTCCCTTCCCTTCCCTTCCCTTCCCTTCCCTTCCCTTCCCTTCCCTTCCCTTCCCTTCCCTTCCCTTCCCTTCCCTTCCCTTCCCTTCCCTTCCCTTCCCTTCCCTTCCCTTCCCTTCCCTTCCCTTCCCTTCCCTTCCCTTCCCTTCCCTTCCCTTCCCATGCCCCACTCTGCTCTGCAGGCAGTCCCATGGGTGTTCCCTGTGGCATTTCTGGAGTAACTGCAGGGAGGGGAGAAGAGAGATGGAGGGCTTAATGGTTTCCTTAGCTCCCTTCTTGACTCCAAGGGAAATCTTTTTTTCCTTCCAGCTGAATTTTTTCCTTCCAGTTTGGGAATGTAGGTCTCATTAATGAGATTAATGGGAGCTGACTGTATGTACAAAGAGGACAATAGGTCCCTAAGAAGAACCATGCCTCCTTTGGGGAATGTCAATACAAATGGGGAAGAGGTGGATTTGTTGTGGCCTTTTTAGCTGCCAGAATACTACCAGAACAACAGCATAGCATGGAGGTTGCTGGATGGGAATTGTAATGGGAAATAGTTACTGATGGTAAAGGAGTTGTGCAAATGTCTGTGGGTAAAGTTTGGTGTCCCTGTGGCTACCCAGTTAACAAGACATTTGTAGGAAAGAAATTTTCTCTATGAATGCCATATTCATAATCAGAAGGTAAAAACAGAGTTGTGACATTTTTTATAGGTAGATTGGGTAGGCATATCAGATTCAAACCTCCTTTTCTCTGCTTTTTTAAATTAAAAAAAAAAAAAAGTCTTTTGTCTTCCTGTCCAGAGGAAGAAGTGCCTTAAGTGTAAGACACAGCTGGTAGATTTTTATCAAGATCCAGCAAAACCAACAGAGAGGAATTCTTCCACAGTATGATATAACAAAACCCACAATAAACCTCTTGTTGTCTTCATGGATCCCACATTTTCTCTCAAGGTTTATAATTTGGTTATCCTTCCTACCTCTCCTGGTTGACATCTCATTTTGGAACAGTCTGGAGGACCCCACTCCCCAAAGCTGTCCATTATTTCACTAAAAATTATCTGCCACTAGTCCAACACAAAACTTATCATTCCGTTTGGGTTTTACAGCATCAAAACACACCTGTCCTAGCCAGAATATTAAATAAGATCTGCCTTTGGTTAGCTTCATGTTTAAAGAAATGACATTCTCTACTAAAGATGAAGTGAAATTTTGTCATTTCAGGCTTATACCAAGCTGCCTTTATTAGAAAATGAAGTCTACATTTGAATGAGAACCTATTACTTCTATTAGTCCCTGCTGAGCCATTGAAAGTAAATATTATATACATTATTAGAAGAGATGAGGAGACCAGACAGATTGGCTTCTTGATCAAGGTTATGCTGTACTCATTATGCATCAGCACATCTGGAATGGTCCAGTAGTACCATGAGAATTCCTAATGCATTAATAAGACTTACACCTCCTATAATTGCATTTGGCTGATTAACTTTCGTCCAGCTGGTCTTAGCTGCATAAAAAGGTATTTTATAAGCTTGTTACACAGAAGTAAATTCTGAACATCTTTGGCATATATCTTGCCAACTTTTATCCTGACCTGAATAACTCACTTTCTGGCAGCTTTTAGCACAGATGAATTTAAAATATCCATCACAAACATTAGCCCCCTTGAGCCTGAAACTTCCAGATGTAGAGTCATGACCATATGCCACAAAGAACTGCTACATATCATTTTAGTATTAGTTATTTTAATATTCATCCCCAGATATCTTTGCCTACTTTTAGTGAAATTTCAACATTTACAAGAGTATAAAAAATTGCGAAGTTACATCTGTGGCTTTCTAAAGGCTGTGGTTTTAGCTTAAATGCTTTTGTTCCTGCAGCTGAATGCTTTCCAGATTGCAGCAGAGTCTGTTTGCTCTTTGAGGAGTGAGGAAAGAATCCACACATTCCCCATCAGTTAAAAAGGAGACCCCCCCTCTTTGTTGCACAGCAAACAAGGCAGCTGGGGGGTCAGCTCTGCTTCTCCTGCCATTAGGTGTCACTGCAGTAAATGGAAATTACTGACAAACTGTTTGAAAAGAGGAACCATTGCCAAAGATTATTCTGTGAGAAAAGAAAGAAATATATTTACAAAATAAATGACAGCTGTATTCTAGACCTAGGCTTCATTGCAAGTTTCTGAACAAAACCCAATTTTATTTTCTTTTACTTCATAGTCCCTTGAATGGCTTGAAAGTGCAAATACCCTAAACACTCCCAGAATTTATTTAAAGATTTTGTTGCAGAGTCATAACCAATGTAGATTCCTAATGTATAAACAGTTCTTTTATCTGTTTCATAGAATTCAGTTATTTTATTGAAACTGGAAACATTGAGCAATACAAAGAGTTCATCTGGATACACAGTCTGTACTCCCAAGTCTGTAGATGGGAGAAAGAGCAGATAGAGCAGTCGAAGTATTTCAGAGTCTAGTTCTCCAACTTCACTTAGAACAAATTATTTCCTTTTACTTTCACACAGAGATTTTTAGCTTCTGTGATCAAAGTACCAGAAAACCATGTAACATACTGTTGATTTTTTGTTTGTTTCTGTAAGATTTGCAGATTACTGCCATCACAATAATGTTAATTAATTTTATGTTCCCATAGCTATAATTCATATTGAATCTATCTACTGTTGTTGTTAAGAGCAGATATTTATGCTTTTAACAGCTGTCTTTGTTCTGTTCATGATTTCCTCTTATGTGGGCTGATTTTACCCCCATGTGTTTTAGACTGCAATCTGTGCAAAAGCCAAATTTTGCTCCCTTCCTCACCTTCCTCCCACTTTGAAGCACAGAGCCAGAACCCTCCAGCATGACTTAATCTGCATGGAAGGATCAGGCCACAGAGTCAGGGAAAGCTTCTGGATTCCTGAAGAACACAATCCGGTGATGATTGCCAAGCCACTTGTCAATAAACACAACCATTGTAGTTCTGAAGAGCCAAAATCAGGGTTTTTCAAATAATTTCATTTTAATTAGGCTTTCCAATTGTAGTGAAGTATAGTATGTTGTGCTTACAGTATTATATATATTTTATCAACTGAAGTACTTAGTCCTGCAAATAATATTTCAGTAAACCACCCTCTTCCATCATCTACCCCCCCTCCATGCAAAAATAAAATCCTGCAATGGAAAAATCTGGAGTACTGCTCAGTGCAGACCATCCTCTGCTGGCTCTGCTCAGGCCAACTCCTGCTCTCATAGGATCACACCAAACTTGTCCATTGAACTGTCCAGACTTATTTTAATCACCAGAGCTTTTTGCAACTCTATACCCAGTTATTTAATTTGTTTGATGGCCCAAGGTTCTTACGTAGTAAGAAGGCTCATGTATATGCATTAAATCATGGTTTTACTTTTTACTTTTACATAAGGGATGAAAGAGAATGCAGAAGTCTGTGGTTCATTCTCTGTATGTTTCCGTCACTGCAACAGGATTGATCTTCATAGCCTGCTTCATCCACATGATCCAGTACCTGGAAAGTTTCACAAGTCCTGAAATTTTTTTTTTTTTCTTGCAAAGAGTCCCAGTAATGACCTAATGTTAAAAACCAAAAAAGACAGATTTCTAAATAGGTCAAAATATTAAATATTTTTGTGACTTAAGGACATGTTTTCATTTTATATGCATACATATGTGTGTATATATGAATATAAACATGTATACATTATATATTTTTACATATATTTTAAAACACACACTATGCATATATACACATACATAGTTATATATGTTCATTCATGTGTGCATTTTGCACCTAATGTTCAGTTTATTTTTGCATTAAATAGTTTAACTACTCTCCTACTGTAATGGCATATATTTTGGAAGATGAAGACAAACTGCTAAGACCTTGAAAAACACATGGGCTACTCAGATAGATGGCATCTGGGAGGACTCTGAACTCCCTCAACATTCTATAGGGAAAAACAGAGCCAGGTGCATTTCTTCCTAAATCAAATTAGCTGGAAGATGCCACATCCAATTGTAGTAAATTGATGTGAGAGTTTGTGATGTCTATAGCAGATCTTACAACAAAGGTCAATGTGCAGAGACATAGACAACAGGCTGGTATACAGCAACTTGTAGTGGGGCTGTTCTAACAAAAGCATGGAAGATGTAAAATGCAATCACTTTTTAAAATAGGAAAAATAGGGTCTCAATGATATATTTTAATTAGCCCAAGTCAATAATTTATACTGTTAGAAATGTTAATGTAGAACAGTGTTTGACAGGGGTATTTTGAGATACGTGATTAGAAGATAATTTTGCTGTAAAAAATAACAATATATTTAATATTATCAAGCTAGAGAATAAAATAAACCTGAATTATATGGAGAGGGAAGGTTGGAAAAGTAAACAAATGTGGTTATCTAGTACATAAACTTATGGAAAAATACTGACATATGTCAAATTTACCTATCATTGTCATAATTTTTAAATATTCTGCTTGACATCGACAAGTTTATATCATGTTTTTTGACATTTAATTATCCCTAAATTTATTTAATTAACTTCACAAGACATCTAAAGCAATTCAAATATTTTCTTAAATAAATCATGAGAAAGCAGCAGGTATAGGGAGGGTATATATATGTTCAACTCAGAAAATTACAGTTGCAGGAATGGTGAGGTAACAAAGGCAAACACTTAAATACTTACATAAAACTGCCTGTGCAACTGTAAACAAAATTTTAAATCAAGAGAGAGAGCAAGAGAGTTTTTTTCTTTACTTAATCATGCAGGTTTTTTCCAAAGGTTTCTTGCCTTATGCAATGAACAAAATAAATACTTATTAAAAATTTGCTGGTTTGTATATCTTAATCCCCAAGCATTATTTACCACATATTGTTCAAAATCTGAATGGAAGTAATTTGTTTCTTTGTGATTGCTTTTGTACAGCTTTCATCTCAGTGCCTCAGTGCTTAAAAGTTATCCATGGATTTCTTTGCCATATCTAAAAAAACCCTCAGACCATATCATTATTCCTATTTTGCAAATGGCCACCGAAACTGAAGTCAAAATTGCTAGACCTGGGTGCCCAAGCTGAAGCTTTTTGCGGGGTCTTTTTAGCACACTGTCCAAATCCAGTCTGCTTCCATATTATCTGGGATTTGTCCATAAATGTCTTGCCCCTCTTCGGGTACTTTGGCATGCCAAGCCCATGCCAAGGCATGTCACACTTCGGATGTGCAGCTTTGTGACTCTTCTCCACAGCAGAAAGACTTTGGTCAGGAGCTCCCTTCAGGACTCGCTCACCCCATCTTTGAGGGGTGCAGCATGGTCAGATGAGATACTCCAAGGAACCAACCTTCCCTTCCCACCCACTGACATCAACAGCACTGTGAATCCACTGTTTCTTGATAGCTCCAAGGGAGGTAAAAAACCTCAAATAAAACCACAGATAGCAATTATAATGAAAAACTCCAAGCTGAACAGCCCATTATATAATCCATTACTTGGCTAGAACAACGGAGAAGCTGTCAGCAATGGTCAGAGCAGCAGAGCCTTTTTGGACCATGGGTACCCCCAGTTTTAATTCACCGCCACTATTTAACCAAGTCGGTATTTTTTTAGTGATTTTGGAGTCAGGTTGTGGGAGACTGGGACTTCACACATATTTTTAACTTGTGGATTTGAATAGCTTAGCTATATTTGTGTTTTAAAAGTGCTGCTGCAGCAAAGATGAGAGAGCTGCACTTTGCATTTCAAAATACCTTTCAGGGAACTGGATGAGTCAGAGAATTGGGAAAAGGATCCATGTCCTTTCACCCCCTCCCTGCCAATTCTGACCAGGCAGGTCAGTAGTGGATAAAAAGTCACTCTGGGTTTCACCACTGCAGGGTGAAGTGCTTTGGGGACTCCATCCTTCCCCCTAATGGCCACACACTCCTGTCATACCCCATTCCCTCCCTCACCCACAGCCATTATATTCAGAACAACAACACAGAGGCCAAGAGGTGAATGAGCCTGAGAGTTAAATTACCTCTCAGCTACAGAGAGTAATTCTCCTAGACAAGAGGGAATGCACTGATACAACAATAACACTGCAAGTTCTCCCTGCTCCTGGTTATCATCCTGAAGGCAGACACTCCCTTGTTTTCTTTTTAATGTAGGAGATGTGTCATCTGCTGACTTGAGTGCAGCAGTGACAGTAAATAAGATAGTGAGGGGCCTGCATCTGTCAAAAAATAAAAATATAAAACCCCCAAGTTCTTTGCAATGCATGGTCCATTAAATGTGAGTGAAACCTAAGTGAATGAAATGGTTCATGTATGTAATGGAACCAGACCTGCAGGAAGCCTGTGCTGCAGTCTGACTGCTCATCCACAAATGAGAGCCTCTCCTGAGAATCTGGAGATGATGCTTGGACCTGGGTGCTGTGAAAAATCAGATTTCCTTGTAAGAGAGCCAGAGGAGACTGAAGAGGCTGGGAAGCGGCTCCTGCCTGACCAACAAGCTGGCATCAATGCATTCTGTCTTGTGCAGCCTGAATAAAGGCATGGCCATCACCCACCAGGTGTGGTGGGGTAATCAGGAGCTGCCCACAGCCAGCGCTGCCATCACTAGGTTCTCACCTACACAGATTAAGTAAAAAATAATTCTAAATGCTACAAGATCAAGCATTTTTAGAACATCTGGTGTATATTTATTTCAGTAGAATCTCTACAGCAAACTTTGACATTAGTGGCCATATTTTGCAGAAAACATGGGTCAAAATCTATGGAGAGAAAGAGTCTACAGTCCTGCACAGTGCTGGGAACCCTGGCTTGCAGCACAGCATCCTCCTGGCATGGGAATATCACCCATACACTGGGCTGTTTTTTCATGGGGTTATTAAGACTGTTTTAGAAGCAGATTGCAGCAGCTGTGGAAGTCAAACTGGTTGCCTTACACCACATGTTTTACCCTGACAACTCATGCACATACTAATAATGCTGCTCTTATGCATGCTGTCGAGGAACAATAATGTTGAGGGGGAATGTTCTTGAACAGCACACTGGAATTTCTTCCACATGACAGCAGAGCCTTAGTGTTATTTGCACTTTTTATGCATTAGTGTCCTGGTATCTCTGTCTATACAAAATTAACCCTGTGGACGAATAACTTTTCTGCCTGGCTTCCTGGAGAAATTAAGTTTAATGTAGTAATGTTGCTGGCATGTCCATCTGGGTCCTTCTTTATCCTTTCTATAATAACTTCTGAGACCCTTGCCTGATTTCAAGCAAGTTTGATCAATAACAGACTCAGAAGTAATTATGTTTCCACACATTGCATGAAAATGGACAGTTAAATAACCCAAATTATCCCTGCCCTTTAGAGAAAAGCTTTAGTTTGAATTCACACTGGAGAATCCATGTCAAAAGAGATACCTTGCCAATGCTCAGCACTGGAAAAATGTTTAGGCAGACACTATGCCTTCTTAGAAAGAAAGGAAGAAGCTCATGGTAGCACAGGGGGAAGAGGGAGAGGTAAACTGGGGGAAGATGGGAGGTGGCTCTGGCAGAGTGAGGAGTTGTTAGGTAGGTTCAGCCGAAGAGTATCGACAGCAGTAATTGCATGTGCTACGCTAATTGCAGAAACAAAAAATAACCAGCTGTGAATGAGACTGTTCCACACTGACTCCTCTGCATTTATTAGATTGTGCATGGAAATTAGCAGGTTGGTTTTTAACAGAGTGAAGATCTAAGCCGTGACACAAAGGGACAATAAGAGACACTGAGATGGCATCTTCTTGGAGGTGACTTCCTGGGAAGCAGTGACATTCAGGTACAAGAGGTGACAGGATTTCTTTGATGCCTTTCTGGGACTTCGACTAAAACTGAATCAGTCTGTCCATATTTAACAATTATGAGAATTGAAGTACATTCCATGATGGTTAAACCATGCTGTATAAAAGACCTCCTGGAGGGCTAACATAAAGAGCAGGAGAGAGTAAAAATAGGAAGGAAAAGTTCTTATGCTGGTGTATACTGCAGTTCTTACACAAACCTGAGTTTAATGCCCTTTTACAGTGACTGAATATGCATGCTCCCAAAAATATTTGTGCTAGGATAAGCACTTATTTTTGAATACTTGGAACTACACACCTACTAAAAAAAAATCAAAACAGTATCTCTGAGAGATTTCAGGCTAATGGTAAGCATTTTCTAGGAGCATTTTCCAATAACACAAACTGCTGTCATTAAAAAGAGACACTTCAATCAAAATACACACCTACAAATTCTCCATGCCTTTATATATCTTCTAATGAAAAAAATATCAGGGTTTTTGGAAATCAGAACTATTCACTTGGTAGCTTTTATCAAAAATGATGGAGAACAATGAAGAACAATAAAGAAGAATCGTTCACTTGTCTGCCCAGAAATTTTGTTTAAACAAAATTGTGATTATTCCTAGCTTCTAGTTTTAACTGTATATAGATTTTATCTTAGGGTCAGATGTTGATACTCAGCTTTGTTGCTGATCCCTGAAATCAAGAAAAATAATAATAAAGTAACAATTGGTTGTAGTCAGATCAAGAAATGAAACAAAGCCTTTCATAAATCTATTATAATTTTGAATGTTGTTTATTGAGGTTGAATTCTGATAATTTTTTTCAGGATTTGGACAAATCCATTCTAGCAGGGGATTAAAGATTTTTTCTCTCTGAGGTCAATTGCAAAACTTCAATGGCAAATCAGGTGCTGGACCTGAATCAATACAGGAACCAAGCCCCATCTTCAGGTTACTAAAGGAGTTGTGAATTTTCCATCTTACAATTTTACTGTAGGAATTTTTTCTTTCTGCATTTTTTTAAAAAAATCTGATCAATTCTGCTCTCCCTTGAAAATTCAGATGCATTTAGTGAAGCATTGTGCTGAAACAGAGCATATTTATTGACAATGAAATGAGAGCAGTACACTTCCAAGCAATTTAAAAATAACTCCCTTCGATTATTTTCAATGCAAGGATGATAGCACAGAGGATAATTTTTCTGTTGTAGTAAATTATTTATGTGAAAGTTGTTTTCCTTTTAACAAGTAAATCTTCCTAGACACAATTGCATTAGGTCTCTTGAATTTCATAATGGGGTTATCAACGAATGCACACAGAGTTTCAAGGTAAGCCTCAAGTGCAGTTACGTTCATGCAGTGTAAGAAATCAACTACCATATTTCCATGGGCACAGAACTCTTCCCCAGTGGGGGAGAGAAAATCAGAGCCTGCTGCTGCGAGGGTTTTCTTTTGGGATGGCTTGTGTGTGTTCAGGTTTATCACTTGTCCTCTGTGGGAAATGTCTGGTCAAGCCATGGGAACATTACATCTCGCAGTGAGAACAGCATTTAAGACTTGACTGAGGCTCTGTTGGGAGCTGCACTGTGCCAGGAGCCCTTTGCCTGAAGACTTTACCCATATAACTCAATGGGTTATCCCCATATAACCTCAATCCTAAAGATTCTGCCAGGGCAAGATGGAAGGGGACAGGGAGATCCCCATCCCCCAAGTCCCACATCAAACCCCAACCTCCAGGTGTCCTGGCCCCTCAGGAGATAGTTGACAGCCTCTGCACCAGCTATCAATACATATGTGCCTATTTCAGCACTGGTTCCTTTTTCTGTAAGCAGGAATTTCAATAACTTGCTTTTATTGCCACATGAAAAAAAATATTGTCTTTCTTCTGATGTCCCTTTCATCTTTTTATGAATGAATGGATGATACAGGGGTAACAGCCCCCCACTGGACTTAGTATTTGGTCCTCTGTGAGTTATGTAGCAATATATGACATTGGAAGCACCAGGATACTCTGCAGGCCAATTATTCAGATTATGGAAAGTCAGTTTATTTTCATATCTTCCCCTGACATCTTTACATGCATGTGAGCTCTCTGTGCACTGCCAGGGATTAACAGAAATCTGTCCAATTTTTATGGCACTTGTGTAAATCCTGCTTCTTGCTACATAAACTAATGTGACATCACAAGCAAACAGATATTATATCCATCAAGCAAGAGACTTGTCTAATATTAAATGCTGGTGGCCTATTAAAGGATACTCAGGGAAGAATGAAGCCCATACTGGATACAGGGAAGAGCAGGGAGAGTTCTGACTGCATTTGCTTTAAAAATCAGCCATCAAGAAAAATCAGACTTCTCGATAAGGGAAAGCACTTTCCTGGGTGTGTGACCAGAGAAAAAGTATGCCCTTCAGAGATGAGAACAGGATGAAAAAGGCAAGCGAAACACTAGGGTCTGATTTGAGGACCAGTTTGCCATCCAAGGAAGCTGAACAGTACATGCAAGTAAGGACCATGAGCAAAGAGAAGGGACAATGTCAGGGGAGCCCCACCACAGGAACTCCCAGCTACAATAGCTAGGCAATGCCCAGGTAGAAAACCACACAGAAGCCAGGACCTGCTCTGACATTCAGATGAATTTTGTGAGCAAAATTTTAGTTGTCTTGGTCGCTGTTTTCATGCATATCCACCATCTGTCTTGGTGTCTACCATAGCAGAACAAATTCCCCTTTCTGTTCCTGACTGTTGGGAAGGATGGATAAATATAATTACTCATAAATAATACAGCCAGGATGAGAACAGTCCTCTCTGCTAGCCAGACAATGCCCTTGCCTACAGATGGGTCCAGGGGTCAAGTGGACTGTTCCATCTCAACCCCCAAAATGTATGGTTCACCCCGCACCTGTAACCCTCCCCTAAAACATCAAGTGCTGTAACCCCATTAGTCCGAGCCTTGTCCAGCCCACCTTGAACTCCCTGATAAGGGTCTCCAAGGGGCCACACTCTGTCTTGGATCTTCCCCCTCATAGGACCTCCACCCTTTCCTAGAGCATCCTCTTGTCTCTCCCCTCCCCCATCCCCTCAAGCCTCATCACATGCTGCATCTGGCAGCTTGAAGCAGGACCTTTCTCCATTCCTAATAAACCTGATATCCCAAGAGCAGCCTTCAGAGATCTCTTGTCTCCATTCACCTAAACTGTCCAGGAGCACAGCTCACCCTACACCTGACTGTTGCTTACTTGCCAGTGGTGCCTCGAGGTGGCTGAAGAGACCCAGATTCTGCCACTTTTCAGGAAGCAGACAATTTTATGTGAGGTAGAGAGGTGAGGGAACTCTTAGTGGACCCTAAGAAGCCCAAGTAGAGCCAGACCCCATTCCCTGGCATGGTCCAGGAAGTTCCCATTCCTCCAGAATGTCCTGGCAAGGAGCTAGAGGGAAATGCCAGGCATGCAGATGCAAGCATGACCATGCAAGCAGTCACATCTGAGAGCATTGCATCTTACCTGCCAAATGCTAGCATATGGCAAATGCAGCTTAGCTGTTTTCCACTTTGAAAATACCTGAGCCAATGTGCTCTATGGTAGCCCTGGATCTTGCCCTTTTTCTGACTGTGAACTGTATCTTCTCAGGAAGAAAAACATAGCCCAGCTGGTTTTTCTATACTACTGCTAAGAGGTTACTAAAGCGGGAAGGGAGTTCTGTGTACCCAGTTAACAAGTACAGAAAATACTACATCTATTAGCTGAATAAGCAGGTATTTATTTCATTTCTGCAGTGTAAATGAGCTAGGAAGTCAGCCTGAGTGCTCTGGCCATTTGCAAAATGTTCTGCATTTTCTCTTCTCAGGTGCTCAATACCTATCAAATATTTGAAACAGCACTTCATTTTGTAGGAGACAGTATCTTCAGCCTCAAAAAATATGTAATGATCATCCATAAATAACAAGGGGCTAAGTCAGATATTGGACAGTGTTTGTCTACAAGCGATGCTGTCTCTGGGGGGCTCATGAGGAAGACGAATGCCTCAGTGGCAGCAGAACATCTCTCACTGCCCTCCCAGCAGCGATGCTCACAGCGCTGCTCCAGCAGTGCAGAGGAGCACGGGCAGCAGCACCTGCCCCCAGGGCAGCTGCACTGCAACACCACAGACCTCTGACTCTGCTGCACTGAAAACAGCAATTCTAAGCCAATTTCCAGATCTGTGCTTTTCTCAGAAACTGGGGTGTCTGGTGAACTCTCTAAACTGCCAACACGATATATATGTCTATCAAAAATATTGGCTTGATAAAAGTAGACGGTGACATACTCTGCCCACAAGTGCTTCTCCTAATATACCCTTGAGAATTTAAACTTTCAGGTAATTGCCCTTGAGAGGGTAACTCTTCTAAACACAACCATGGCTTGCATTTTTAACCTTTGATGGAGTATTTGGAGATATTTTTCCGTTCTTTCCTCAAATATAAACCAGAAATTATATTCAGTACATTAATTAGACTACTTAATCTCTTTTGCAGCTATGTATATTTGTATTTTTTCTTTTATGAAAGCCTAGCTTCATTTTTGACTGTTTTAAAGCTGTTTACAAAAGAAAAAAATAAACTAAAAAGAAAATAGAATTAAATAATGAAAAGGTTGAATACAAGTAAATGTATTATACATAGTTGTGTTGTGGTTTAATAATAAAAATGATAATGCAACTAAACAAATTACTTTCTGTCATTCATAGGGATTCTTGTAACGAAATTATGTGTTAGGGCAAGAGAGAAGTTCTGAACATTGTTTTTTTAATTTCTCAAGCAGAAAGTTTAAGAGCTTAAGAAGACCATATAAGATCCATGTATTTTCTGGATTTTTTGAGTTATAACTTGGGGAAATGTTCTGTTTTCTTGCCAAAAAAAAAAAAAAACCCAAAAAAAAACCAACAAAAAACCCACAAACAAAAAACCCCAAATAAATATTAATATATCACAGAAGACCAAGAATTAGTGAAATGTATTGTGCAAAGAGATGCTGGTCTTTCTACACTATTTTTTTCAGCAACATTTGCTTAACAGTCTGCACTTGGAATGAAACTGATCTAAATTACAGATGGGCCAAAACTGCTTTTCAGGGTCAAATCTGTCCTGATTTTAAAAGGCTTCTTATTGATTGAAAGTGGATCTGAAATCAGGCAGGGCTAGATGGGGCCCAGTTATCAGCAGGTTCCATTATGCAGTGCAGAGGGAGTTGCAGCCGGAGCTCTGCATGGCCCCTGCAAGTTAAGCATATGCCTTAGTGCTTTGCAGGACTCATGCCAGAGATCTCCATCCTTTACAGGATGGAGTTACCAGGCTGATGGACATATTCCAAAACAGGACAGAAAAAGTAGCAGATGAAAAACCTTAACTGAAGGCTTATTTTCTCCTGAATGGCCGAGAGCAGAGTGGTCCTCTCAAAAGCACCCATGATTAAGATAGAGGGGATTACAGCACTGTCACTCAGAGCTGCCACATGCAGTGCATCCTTTCTAATCCAAGAGAAAAGAGATTTGAAATGCTGATAGAGCTTACTAATTGATATGGGCTGCAGGTAGACTGTTGCAGATAAAAAAATCCCTTCTCTTCTAACAGTCATGGCTGCTACAGCACACAAGATAAGAATATATGAAGGTAGCCAAATCTTTCTGATGAGAAAATAAAAATTAGTAAGTAAACTAGCAAGCAAGCATAGATTGTTTTACAAACAGGAGTGTTAGACCTGGGAGGGTTCAGGGGTGACAAAGAGGACACACACATGCAATGCCAGCTCAGCCTTGGAAATCCTAGTAACAAATTCTGATTTGTTCATTTCTCCTGCTTTCATTTTTCTTCTGTCTCGGGTGAAGGGTTTGTGTTTAATAACATCATTTGCATCAGTGTGTCCCAACAGACCAAGGTACCAGGGCTGGGAGAGATTAGCATGGTAATCTCATTCTGATGGATAAAATTAGCAAAGATATTCCCCTGAACAGAGGGCTGCCATTGGTGAACTGCTGTGCTTAGAATCAATTACTAAATTACTTTGAGCTCTAAGTCGACAGTAACAGAAAAAAATTGGCATCGACCGAAGTGAAATAAGATAAAAAATACGCGATCATTAAATCTCTCACTACTATTCGCGAATGTGACTCACAAGAACTGCACAAAAAATAAGGCAGAATTTAATTTTTAACAGTGGTCCCTGTCATCATTTCAACCAGAGCTGCTCAGTGCACGGGAGCACGGCTCAGCCTTGCTGCCTGGCTGCTGGAAGGAAGAACTGGCTGCTGGCAGCTGCCACCCTGGGCAGAGCGTGGCACCGTGGGGACTGGGTGTGCAGGCAGAGCAGCACAAGAAAGGCTGTGCCAAGGCAAAAAGCCTTATAAAGCCTTCCTTCATCCTGTAGTTACCTGCTCTCTGTACAAGCACAGCAGAGGTATTTAATGCTTTGCAAACAGGGAAGGGTAGGACCCTGCTTCAGAAGGCACAATCTGGAGGCTTTTCTGTGCATGCACACACAGTGTACAAAATTCGTTGTAGTGTGTAGAGCCTTATGTACTCAGCTTGCTTGCTCTAGCACGAAATTTAAAAAATTAAATAAATTCTAGTATTATTGCAAAACCTATCTTAAGAGCAATGTGTTAATGTTTATAGCATAGCCAGGGGGTTGTTCAGCATTAAAAATGACCAAAATCTGATCTTCACTGTACATAGACTATCACAATCAATCTGATGTTCTGGGCAAGGCAGAAGTGCTCTGCAGTGACAGAGATGGCACCAGCACTTACATTGTTATGACTGAGCTTTTGGGAGTATCTGCATACTTCAGATTGCTGAATTTTGACTGTTCCAGCTGAGAACAATGACACACAGATCTGGTTTTAAGCAAATGCAAGACTTTTGAAGCTTCTTTAGTTGAACACATACACTTAGAGACGTTGTAGATCACTAGCTGCTTTTACAGACCTTCTAGACTAAAGTCACAGGACCTGTAAATAGACACCGAGTCCATCTTTTCTGGAATAAAAGAAACGTGAAAGAGAAAACTGAAATTATAATTACCATGTTACCCAGAACATAGGATGTAACATCCTTGCTACCTTTGCTACAGTTATGAAATAAATGGGCTTCAGAATTAAAAATACCCAGCTAGCACGCGATCAGTAGGATAGCAGGGATGCAGAAAAAAAGATATGTGAAAGAACCTTTTATGAGCTTTACACACTGGGAATCACAGTAGCATAAGTAATTGATAATATTATTAGCACAGTATACATATCAGCTGTCGGGATGTTATGAGGACTGAATCCAATCTCTGTTGAGGGAGTCAGGGTCAACATCATTAACTATAGATCCTGTCCTGGTTTACATATAGAGCCCTCAGGCCAAGTGTCTGCCAGATACATCTCTATAGATGTGCATAGCTATAGGACATACAGGGGGCTAATCACACACATCAGTAATAGACAACAAGCTTTTGTTTATCTGAAGGTTTACTGGAATTAACTGATTAGTGTCAACTTGACACAATAACTTTTGTCTACAATGTAGTAGATCATTTTGATGGTTTTATTGATGGAGTGTTGACTAATGTAAATTGTAAGGGTAGCTGAATGAGGTAGGAAACATTTCAGTTAAACAGAAATTGAAAAAGCCACTAGCAAACATATCTTTAAAATGTCACATTCTGCAGCCTTACAGATGCTATGATAATGATAAAAACAACAGTAAGTAGGGAGAATTGAAAACAAAAATGGACACCATCTATTCATAAACATATATCTTACCTTAATCTTCAGATGATATCCTGATGTTAAAACAACATAAGATAAATTTGGCATATGTGTTTCTGAAAATTAAATCAGTCTAGTAAAAGAAAATAGAAAAAGAAGTAAAAAATTAATTTATCTAAAACATGTAGTGGTCCAATTTGGAATGAAAGTATAAAAAATATTTAAGAAAAAATTCTGTTGGGACAAAAATTCTTCACATAAATTCATTAGGTTCATAACATTACTTTCTATTTCTTGCTAGGTATAATTATTTTCTTCCATAGTTAAAATGGAACACACTGGTTTCCTTTGCTGGGTGTCAAATAGATTTAATGTACTAGCCTGGGCTTTCTGTTCTTATGGTTTCACAATGTGGTTAAGAGTTCATGATTTAAAACTACACATGACCATATTCATCATTGAACACAAATAAAGATAGACTTCTTTTCTGGTTTAGCTATTGGATTATTTAGTGCAACTGTTGGGCAAACTCTTTTGAAAGTAAGTTCAGGAAATAGAATGATTATGTTGTGAATGCTTCAAATAACAGAAATATACTATATGTTCTATTTTATTTGTATTCTGCTATAAATATCAGAAAAACAATTCACATTCTTTTATAACTTCAAAATCACCTTTCTTCCCCTTCCAGGCAAAAACTATTCTCCTCACAGTAGCAAGTCAAAACCATTAAGCTAAGACAAGGGGGATACTGTGTGTCACAAAATGAAGTAATTAAATTTAGGCAGTATTATCAATGATGCCCAATTCCAACCATTGAAGCTGCTGTTAGTAACCCCGTCTGTCCCTCTATCAAAAAGCTATTTATTCTTCATTACTGGCCATCCCTGAGTTATAGGGATTCATTGTCATTGTAGTAACTTAGAGGAGGAACAGTTAGTGCAATGATATTATTGAAATAGCGATTTCATAGCTCATGGGCAAAGAAGTATTGAGTCACAGCTTTCCAGCAGTTGTCAGCAAGGGTGAAATCTTGTCTGTATCATCACCCTTGAGAATTCTTTACATTTGTTTGGCTTATAGCAATGCAATAGAGAGGGAAATTGTGTCACTGGAGAAAGGCTCTGTAGAAATCCCATCCATGCAATTCCTATAGAAACCTGTATGCAAGGTCTGCAAAAGTTCTGTTTTGTCTGGGGCAAAACATGCTGTACCTTGGAGACACAGACTGCCCAGTTTCAATCAGAAACACCCAAACCAACAGGGTTCCACTTGGGCTGTAGGCAGAAGTGCAGTTCTGCATTCCTCTCGATCTGTCTCAAAGCTGCCTCCTCAGCAGAGCAGGTCTGAGAGCCTAACTTCCAGTACTGAGATTTCAAAAGGTTTTCTCTCACATGTTGTTAAATCTGAGGGTGTGCAAAGTAACAAGAGCTTATTACATGGAAGGCAATGAAAGTAAATGGACGCTTAGATAAGTTGTGCCTTTTCTGAAGAAACACAAATTAAATTTATTAATTTTGTGTGCTTTTTACCAAAGAGTATATTGATGTATCCAAGAAATCATGGCCCATTTCCGGCAACATCTAGCTTAGTTTTCTCCTCCATTCAAAAATTAATTTTAAACCCTAAGGTTTGATGAGAGCTTAGTGATACTTCGCTGCTTATTAGACATAAACATATTCAAATCCACGTTTGTTTGAAACTGGGAATATAATTTATAAATATAAATGAGTCTTACTAGAAAAAATAGCTTTAAATATTTGGATGTTTGGGGGTTTTTTTAAAGCTCAGAGAAAAGGCCTCCATGTTGGAAAGCAAAATGTTTGAGGTGGTTAACTCTAGCCTTAAAAAAGTCACTCGAGGCTTACAAACAAAAGAAATAAAAACCCCATTTGTGTTCTACACAATGGTCAGGTACAGCACACTACAGCAGTAGCACGGAGCAGGAGAATGGCAGAGCATGACATCACTTTTCCTGATGGTGTCTGGGAAAGGTGGGTTTTGTGAGGCTCTGATTCATTCCTGGCAGTCCCAAAGAACTGGGAGGAAGCAGATATTGCAAGTGTAAGCAACAACTCATAGAAATGTTAGGGATCTTTAGAAGATGCAGATGATGCTCTGTCAATGCAGGGACATGCCTTAAAAGTGCAACTGAGACAGGTATCACATGTATACACCCAAACTGCATTTATCAAATTTTAGGTATTTCTATGGTGGAAAGAAGAAATCTGTGTAGTGTTCAGACCATGAGAAGTATGGACTTCTTCACTATGAACATCCTTTTTCTACAAATCTCTCAGCTTCTTCACTGTCTACAGGGCGAAGGAAGCATTTGAGTTCTAAGCTCTTATGTGAGAGAGAATTTATTTTTCCACTAATATTTCCTCCTCAGACCATTTTTGAATGCAGTGTTCTCATAATGTCTTTCACTGGTTTTCATCCCTTTAGCAACTTGTTCTTCTGCCCTCTGCTGCCTCCTTGTTTCTTTTTCCCTGTGCACATGATTTCCAGGAGATGTCTGAGCACACAGCTCACTGCTGCATACTTTTTGCTCTGCCTTAATTTTTTCTTCAATTACTTTTGCTGTCTCTTTTCTCATTTCACCAGCAACATAGCTCTTGGCAGCTAAAGGTACGTATTCTCAGTACCTTGTTTCCAAACACCCCTGATGAATCTTCTTGTACCTTCTTCTGTCATCCTGCTAGAGCACTGAAAAAGATGGGATATGTAATAATGGAAGATATTTCTTCCAAATTGTCAGTGATCTTACTATGTAGAAGAAATACAAAGCAACTTTGTGTCCAGGGTAAACATAGCTAGTGCAAAAGTTCAGCATACAAAATAATATGAAATACACAGGTAATATCTCATTCAAATATGGAATAGTTACTTTGATTGCAAAATATTCTGCAATCATTAAGACCAAAGGGCAAATCTGAGTAAAAATACTTTAATGCACATTGTCCCACAATTCTGTTTTGAATAGCAATCTTAAATTAGAATAACAAATTAAAAAGAAAGTGTCAAAATTGCAAATAGTTATTAATTTAAAATACTATTTATCATCATGATTAAATGACTTCTTGGGTTGGCATAAATAGAGAAGTAATCATGAGAGATATATTGTGTATCTTAGTGTAATATAAAAGATGCATATTATATAAAATGAGGAGGAACAAAAAGTTTTGCTCATCCCATGACTATAATACTTGCCAAAATTTCTCACTGGTTCAAATACAAAGAACTTCATTCAGTAGCTAACAAGACCTTCTTCAAGAAAATTCCTCTTGGCATCATCATTTTCTCTACAGTTTTCACAGTCTTACAGGCAAATCACAGCTGCCCAATGGCAAAATTCATACATCATGATATACTATTAGATATACATTCAAAGCCTTTGTAGGTATGTGGAGGAGTGTGCCTAAGATGTAATGACGTGCAAAATGCAGAATACACATTATTTAAAATATAAGATGAAAATGCTATTTCAATCACTGCTAATTTGCATTTTGTATTCCCAAAACATCGTAATACTATTATAAGGTATTGATCCAAGCATGACCATTTGATTTCACATCAATACTAATATGACTTTTCTGTGATCTGTTGACATGTGGGAATTTCTGAGTGAAATACATACATACCAATATCCAACTATTTGCACTAGTAAAAGTGGATTCAGCTGTTCTGTGTAAAAAACTGTTGGTAAAAATGCAGATCACCTTGTTCCAAAATTTGAATTAAATTTTACTGGTAGACTTAGATTTATGTTCTTACTTCATTCCCAAATGTCTTTCATTTGCCTCTTTGATATAGTGGTGTCTTTCTGATACCTTTTTTTGGCTGGAGCTGTATTCAGTATCCTAAACACAAAGTATGGGTAGCAAAAGCAATTATGCCATTTAGGAGAAAGAATGCCTCAAAATCTCATTCCCATTCTCATTGTGTTTGTTCCAAAACTGACATAAATACTACTGGAATAACAGCCTTCCACTGAACCTCTCTGAATTATGTAAACAGTATAGTTTATTGGTAAACAGTTTTTGCTCTGATGATTTTTGCATACAGATGCCAAAATCATATGGGTCCCTCCCCTAAATGATTTATCCTCACCCAGTAGATAGGCAGAGTGAATGATACTCAAATAGCCTTCAATCTACTCATCACTGCTGAGGCACTTCTTCCTACTAAACCCCTCTTTCAACATTACCCAAGAGTTTCAGCTGACACCCTTCTGTTGATTTTTCCTGGTGGTTGCCAACTTGAAACTTACCCAGGATCAAGAATAGTCATAGAACAGTTTGAGCTGGAAGGGGATCTTGAAGAATACCCACCTTTTCTGCAGAAATTCCTTTCTTCACCTGTAGACACACAGATGCCCACCGAGCCAACACAGGCTGTGCTAAAGACAATGCAACATCTCCACTGATTTACCCGGAGCATGCTTGGGTTTTAATGGTGTGGAAAATCTGAAGGGGAGAATGCAGCATGTCTGGGAAGAGTGCTATTTACTGATGCTTTTCAGTCACTTTACTGTCACAGAAATCAGCACACAGAATGCAATTGCTTTTATGTCACCTGACTATCTACAGGATTTGAGTAGAAACTAGGAAAAAAATGGATTTATTGCAGATTTGTCCCAAAATGAGTCATTCCAGTTTCCCCACAGAAGCAAAAAAACCTAAGGAACAGGCAGAGATTGTCATTTATCTCAGGTGAGATGTGCTTCTTTGTCATCACCTGCCAAGACCTGAAAGTGGTTCTTTCTTTCTTCAAAATCCAGCTAGAACCATTGCTGCTTCTGGGTTGCAGGTTACTGATAGAGCTCTTCTGCCTTTTGTTGTGTATGGCAGAGCTGTGACCCTTGCCCACATGGAGTTATAGTTCATGTTGACGACTACCAAGAAGGTGAAGTAAGGGTCCAGTCCCAGCATGGGACAGGTCAATATGGTTGTAACACTCACCTTCAATTCCAGGCACCATTTTCCTCCATACTTTCAGATTGAGTCAACATTGCAGGAAGATAAACCCCCAAGAACTTCAGGTTCATCTGGCTTCAAAACCTTCTTCCAGCCCCACTGGCCTTCTAAACCAAACCTGGAATATGGGAAGTAATAAAAGCAAAACTAAATCTAATAAGTTTACATTGCATAGAAGCAACATTTCTGCCCTCACCCCTCCACCTGCTCCAGTCCCCAAGTTGTTATGTAATCTGGGTTCCAGAGCCTACCTAATAGGAGAAAAATTCTAATGGTTGACCACAGTAATTTAAATTATACTGTGAATTTGTTAGAGCCCTATCATCTCCTGTTTAGTTCTCTAAATACACTGTGTATAAACACAGTATGTATTGGTGTATGTCCTACAATCTACTTATTTTCACACATCACTTTATCTACTTTTGAAGAGATCAGCATGTTTCAGTATACAATTACAGGATCTGAAAACTCAATTAATGTTCTATTTACCTGAGTATTAACTAAAACAATGTCTATAAATGCACCAGAAAAAAATATTCCTACAGATTGTAAATGAACTTTTAAGAACTGACCCAGTGCCAATCCTTTCAGCACCTGTCTGGATATAGGAAATTATTTTAGTTAATGGCACAACACAAGGTCCCAGAGTACACACTTTCCAAGAGAGATTCAAGCTGGGATTACATAAAAGGTTTCAGTAAAAACTGCAGTTTTCAACACAAATTATTACCTATGCATTTTGTCTGTGAATATAAACATATAATTTATCTTCCATATAAGACCCCTTCTCATCAAACATAGTAGCTTATGGAAGATATGTGGTCAGCATAAAAAAAAAGACATAGTTTATATCTTACAGCTGCTTTTCATATGAGTTCAGCTTTGCCTCCACTTGTCTCCAACAAATGAAAACTTCTGTACTGCATTCACTCTTCAGTAGTACTTGTCAGGAATTTTTTCCCCCTTTTCTGACATTCTTTTAGAGGGAGCCTGTTTGACCACTGAGGATATGAATTCCCCCCCTCAACACTCTTATTTCCATTCCTTAGCAAAAGATGGACCTTATATAACCTGAGTTTCAATGAAGAAGGCTGTGAATTCATTTTGACTGCAATAAAATGAAAAGCTTGTTGATTAGCAGGAAGGCATAGGTATACTTTCCATGTCAGCTCATGGGGCTAACTAGTAACACTTTCATTGGTTGATTGATTGAAGTAATTTTTACTGGGAGGCTAAAAATGACCAGCTGTCAATATTGTATCACTTCTATGTAGGAGCCCAGGACCATCCATCAGGAATAGTTTTCAAACTGGAATTCCACTTGGAAAAAAAAACTAAGCAGAGCAAATGCAGCCAAGCTTTGATAAGCTGTCTTGCAGAAATAATACAGCGGATACAATCAAATTAAGCAGAATAGCCACAGAGGGATGTAGCCAGGGCTGGATCCACAGTTGTGACACCCCATCCAAGAGCACTGATCTAGCTGTGGCCCCAGTAACAGCAGCTGATGGGTGCCCAGGGATTGTTAGTGAGAATGGAGCTCTGACGTTTTGCCTGAGCAAACTCACCCTATTTCAGTCATGAAGGAAAAAAATGTCCCAGCCCATTTGACTTGGTGTTTCTTGCTCATTATTTAAAGCTAATTACCATTAGTCTCTAAGGCATGCAGCATTGCTCTGACCTGCTGCTCCTGACAGCCCAACAGGGCACATTTCAGTTATGTGTGGGAGCTGCTGTATCCTCCAGTTAGCCAACACTGAGACCTTTGGTTAAACAGCTTAACACTATTTCCTTCTGCTAACCCATTCCCTTGTGTGGGAGCTGGAAGTACCTTGCCTGAAGGCACAATGCATCCCTACAGGCAGGAATTCAGGATTGTCTAACCCTGCCTCCCTGTCACTGGCTTCTTATTCTGAGAAGAGAGGCCTTTTAAACTTTCCAATGACCTCTTGACTTAGACATCGTTATCCTTCACTGTGGGAAGAACATACCTTTCCATCTTTTTTACTGTCTTGTTCAACCTCATTGGATTCATTGACAGAAACAGGCATAGATACATAAAATTGCTGTAATTGGGTCAGGCCATAGGTCTGATAGTGGCCAGTGATGATTGCCTAGAGAAAGAAAAGAAGAAGCAGTGTACAAACAGAAGGACCCTTCCCTTTGACAAATCTTCTCTGCTACCAGTAGTTTCAAGGCTATCACAGAGCTGGAGTTTGTATCCAGACAATCAACATAGGATGCAAATACTATGGGCCCAAATAACAGCTAATATGAAACCAATTACTTTTTTGAACTCACAGATATGTTTTTCATTAAACAACACAAAAGTATATCTGCAATTGTATATGGCACAGATTCTTATGTGAGAGTCATCAATGAGTTTTGCTGTGCTTCTGTATTTGCATGGAGACAGATGGACTGGTCTTTTTTTCCCTATAATAAGCACATAAAGTAATTCCTTTTTTTTTTCAACAGGATTTCCCTAATTATCTTTTAAGCTATTTTATTGCACTATCTCTCCCCCATCCTACTCTGCTTTTTATCGGAGACCTCCTAATTTCTATGATCTAATCCTCTCATTCTTCAGCCCCATTACTGACAAAGGTGTCACACATACACTTCCCATCTTTGTAACAAAGATCAGTTTGCATAGGCAAGTTGCAGTCCTGCAAGCTGTTCAGTACTGTGAACCTGTTCTGCACTCTGCTGAAATCAGTCTAGTCTTTAAAAGGTTCTGTAGGGTTTGACCAACTTCATCAAGCTTGGAGGCAATTGCTATAAGAGGCATTACTAAATCTACCCCAGTGCACAGAACTTTACACTCTGTAACTTTCTGGTTTTGCAATATAGTATATTTCTTCTACCATTTGAAATGCAATTCAGTACTATTATTTCTTCTGTATATTGCTCTGCAAGAGCATCAAGTATCCCTAGAGATAAAGGTGCTAGGGCCTAAAAAAAAGGCATGATGTTCAGTGATATTCGAGATCAGTATTCATGTAAATGGGGAAAGCATTGCTGGCAAAACAGACTGTAGCATTTGAAATGTGGGAGGTGTTTTTCTTCTCACTAACCAGTGCATGCTGGTGCAGGTGAAGTCTCAGCTGAATGCAGGGGATTGGACAAGAACTAGAAAACAGGGCTTCTGCTTTACCAAACAATCCCAGACTTAAACTTGTGGTTGTGAATTGTGGTTTTTGTTTGCTCTTTTTTGTTGTTGTTGTTGTTTTTAATTAATGGAACCAAAATTAGATAAGGCAAGAAAAAGCAAGGTCTCCTGTTGTCTTACTTTTGGGTGTACGAATCTCCCTGTATTTATTCCATCAGAGAACAAAGAAAAGAAGTGTCCGGATCTCAGTCTCTCTGCCTGGTTGGTCAGGAGCAGTAGGAAGGCTTCTCTGCTGGTGTCCGAGTCTCCACGGTGCTCTGCTGCTTACTGTCCTTTGCTCCTAATGAAGGAAAGCTTTGACCCGGCCACATCCCTGCTTCTGGGGGGAAAAGCAAAGCCTTCTCTTAGGGCTATTTCAGCTCCCAGGACCCTTGTGCTGCCCTGAATGTCCTAACAGCTGCCCAACAAGCATGTCTGTCTTTCATATCCTCTTTCCCTGCTTACACAATCTGCAGCTAGTATTTTCCTTTTCTCTTTTTTTTTCTTTTTTTTTTTTTTTCCCTAATCGTAGAAAGGCCTCCCCGCCTAATCTAATTCCCACTCCTTTGTCACAAGCAGATGTCACTTTTACATCTGTGCGTCTGCTCAATCGCCCCGTCTCCTCCAGCCCAGCAGATGTTGCCGCCGCCGCGGCCGCCGCGACCGAGCTCAAAAGCAAAGCGCAGATCCCTCTGCTGGCCGCCACCCGAACGCACGGGTCGCGGCCGGAGCTACAAGAAAGGATTATTATTATTATTATTATTATTATTATTATTATTATTATTATTATTATTATTATTATAGTTATAGTTATCGTTGTCGTTGTCGTTGTCGTTGTTGTTGTTAATGTTAATGCTATTATTGATATTATTGTTGTTGTTATTATTACTATTATTATCTTTTTTTGCTGTTGTTTTTTTTCTTGTTATTATTATTATTATTCCTTCTTCACTTCTTCCTCACCATCATCATTACTCCTGCAAATCCCCCCCTCCTAACCGGTTAGGCAACAGGAGACCAGCCAAAAATGCATCCTGCGGCCCGACATCCTAAGCTAGCTCGGAGAGGGAGGGCAGTGCCAGTGCCCCCTGCTCCCATGCAGGGCCACCAAGCCCAGCCTGAACAGCCCCTGGAGCGGGGCAGCAGGGACAACAAAAAGTGGGATTTTTTTTCTCCCGGGCGTGGCAGGTAACCCCGAGGCGCGCCGGGAACAGGAAAATGTTGCCGCACTGTCCCTCTGTCGACGGGGGACAGTCAACACCTGCCCCCGGCCCGTCCGGTCCTGTCACCCGACACGGCTCCGCAGCGCTGCGGCGGCAGGGGCGGTGAGGGGCCGGGCTCCGCGGCCGCGCTGGACTGCGCGCCCCGTCCTGCGGAGGCGCGCACCCCAGGGGATCGGCCGCAGTGCGGTGGGATGCTCCGGGCCTCTCTCTGCTCTGGCCGCTCCCTCCGAATAAAGCAATGCCAAAGAAACCCTCGTCCGTATTTAACATTTTATTCCGGCTGGTGGGATTGTGGCGGCACGGTCGGAGCCGGGCCCGGGAGGCGCTTTCCCATGGTCGGCGGCGGCCGTACAAAGGCGCGCTGTTCCCTGTTTTGTTCCGCTGCCTCCGAGCATTCCTCCCGCAGCCTGAGGGGAGCGGACCGGGCCCCTCTCAGTGCTCAAGGAGAGGAAAGAAAAGTGGCTTTTAAATACTTGGCGTGTTTTTCTCCGCCACCCGACCCCGTCGCGCCTCCAGCCGCCGCGCATCCCGCACATCCCGCGCACCCCGCGCATCTCGCGCATCCCGCGCTGCCCGGCTGGGCCAGAGTTCACGATCGAGACAAAAGGGCTCTTCTGGAAGGGGGGAA
The DNA here is from genome assembly GCF_050655825.1 of Lonchura striata. NCBI lineage: Eukaryota > Metazoa > Chordata > Aves > Passeriformes > Estrildidae > Lonchura > Lonchura striata. The sequence continues at coordinate 23,831,812 of NC_140706.1, read as the reverse complement.
AGAAAAGAGGGGGCGAAACAAACGGGAGGCTATAATTCTATTTGCGTCGCCTGGAAATCAGAAGGGGTTTTTCCACACTTCGCCTTGATTTGATTATTCCTTGGAGATGGTTTCTCTGCCTCCAGCCAGACGCGTGGGGGAAGGCCGCTGAGGCAGTTGGCCTATAGTGGGAATAATCAAATTACCCATTTGCTGCAACTTTTTCGGCAGAACCACTCGCGTGTAGAAAGAACAACTGGAGCCTAAATCCCTGGGAGGGGGAGCGGGTGAAACCCCGGCGGAAAGGGGACGGGAGGGGCGAGGGGTGAGGCAGACCAGCCCCCGCGGCAATGCGGAGCCGGCCACGCCGGGGCCAGCGGGGCAGCCGGGGTGGCCGGCCCGGGGCCAGGACAGGTACCGGGCTGGGCAGCGCCGCTGCGGGCGCGGGGTCCGATACCGAGCGGCCCCGCAGGCCCGAGCGCGGGAGACTGCGCGGTGCTGCTGCGGGGCAAGAAACGCGGCACAAAAGGTGCTCTCCAGAGGAAAAGCGCTTGGAATTTTTTTTTTTTTTTTTAAATGCTCTATGTTGTTTGGGAGGGGTGAAGGCACCTCCTTGCCCCAAACACGTATTCATATTCATGAGAGCGCGGGTAAATAAAGACAAATCCCTGCTGTAGTAACACTTAGATTCACATCATTCTTTGGTGCCCTTTAGATTTGGGGGACGGAAGACAGATGTTTGCAGCGCTTTTCTCTTCTTGTCTGCTGACCATAAAGGGACAACCATCTAGAGCTCGCAATTTGTTTCCATCCTTGCACTAAAACCGTGTTCACATTTATTTTCATTTCGACGGTGCACAAAAAGTGTCCACGGGCCATCAAAAGCCTTTCTTTATCAAATACACATTGTACAACATGCAACCGCAATAAAACTATCAGGCCTCGCCATAAAACTATCACCCGGATCCTCAGCGGCTCAAGAATCTTCTGCTTTGTTTTATTACCCACCGGTAACTCATAGTGACATGCCCTCCCTCCCCCCCCCCACCCCACCCCTCTGGCCCCGCCGCAAAAAAATAAAAGGGAACCTCAGTCATTGGTGTAATTAAGTACCGCTTTGGAGCGTTTTTAATGTATAATAAACCACCCCAAAGCACAGAAGCCTGTAGATTCCCCGTGCTCATCCGCTGGCTTTGAATTAAACTACTTAGTCTGGCAAATACTGTGCGAGCCTAAATGCCCCTATAAAGACTTTATGAGTTTGTTACTTTAATTGTCGACTTGTTACAGAGCACATAAAGGGGTTAATGAATGCAATAAAACTAATTATCTACACATTGAAATCATGTAAAATATCCAATGTTTGTTTACACAACAGTGAGATTCTACTCAGCATTTCCTATGCTGCCCACCCAGAGGAGAGATTTAATGAAATACGACTAACGAAATGAAAATTACATCATCGGCAAGAAAACTGCACGAAGGTCCCTGGCGCTCTCCGCGGTTGGCGGCGGCAGCGCGGAGCCTGCGCGGGTGCGGAGCAGCCCGCGGCAAGAAGGAGTCCCCGCTCCCGAGGCCAGCGGAGAAAAACGCCGGACCAAAGCGAGATCTTCCTTTTCCAGCTTCGGAAACTTTGCACGTGTCACGTCGTGTTTGGAAACAGGTTTCCAGAAGCCCCCTGTCCCGACCGCATATTTTAAGTGCGGCTTGGGGTTGCATCTTCTCCCCGCTCAGTTCTCGCCCTCCCGGAGGATGAAAAAGTAGGTGCAAAACTGAATGCGCTTCAGCGTACACGCATCCCCCATATACCCTTCTCGATTCGCCTTTTCCATT